>NC_069135.1:26701246-26711246 GCF_026914265.1 Mya arenaria | reverse complement strand
CAGCTTCATGATTGCATGTTGGCGATTTTTTAGGCAACTGTTTGAATTCCGGCTTGTAATGGACACCTCTGGCGACGTCTGGTATATGTTTTATCACAGAACAATGTTTGTATAAGTGTAAGATCAAAATATATATTCATAAGTATGTTAGATTTTAGTTACTACAAGGTGGAATATTTGCGATTCATAACCTATTTAAAATGACGGTTAATTGTAAATCATTCAGTGTCACATTCCTGACGTCTGATTTAGAGTGGTCAGTGAAACATAATTTTTTCAATTACACATCTCTATAAACCACTGGAAAGCATAAAAAATAGTTCGGATATTTCATCAACATTAAATTTCTTACCATGTTTAATATTATCAACATATATCGTCATATTTTGTTTATCTATTATAGGATATATTAAAACATTCCTAAAATATTGTTTACATTTTTAAATACTAGTAATCAGGATGACTAGAAAAGTTTTCAATTTAATACGACAAATTACAATGCAAGTTTTCCCGATTATGCAGCTTAAATCTTAATTTAGCATCATTTTACTTTATGATATCGAAATCGCAGAAAGAAATCATACAGTTATAGTATAAGAACGTATTTTGGTTTTAGTTGGGTGCGAGCCCACGCCAGTAAAGCAAAGAAATAAGTAGAAAACCTTCGCCTACAATCAGCTGTTGTTTGGTTGATTCTACACCTACAAGACTAAGTGGTTTGACTGACATATGTATCATGGTGACAGTCACTAGATCTTTAAAGTTTAATCGATGGTAAAATGTATACAGAAACAATGATCTCCGACCCGGTGCAGCCCCAGGGATAAGACTTAAATAGACTTGGTAAAGGAATTCATTTTG
Source organism: Mya arenaria (assembly GCF_026914265.1). Taxonomy (NCBI): domain Eukaryota; kingdom Metazoa; phylum Mollusca; class Bivalvia; order Myida; family Myidae; genus Mya; species Mya arenaria. Next base: position 26,710,385 of record NC_069135.1, on the reverse strand, counting down.
GTGCTACATACCAAATAACTAAACTCTGTACTTCGTGGTATCGGAGAACAATAATTTTACCGTTTTCACCTCTAAGTTGTTAATGAAAAACAATGCGTTCATGAAGGGAGCTCTCATGACCCCAGGACCACAAGCAATCATGATAAGTACTCTAGATAATGCGAGTTCGATGTTATGTTCATCCTGCTTCGGACTCATTTTTAATAAACGTTTTAAAAAAAAAACTATTTTTAGAATAAGATTGTCGTTAGTGGCGAAACATTTTGACCCAGCAAACACCAACAATCTGCCAGTAAATTTTGTAATGCATATTTGATTCATTTCTCAGAAAATATGCACCGGGGCTATATGCCGTACCCATGACAATACCAAAGAGACCGCATTGCTTTATGCAATACAATAACTATTTGTTAGAATTTAGATATAAAGTGTCTCTGATAATACTGCAATACGGACAAGAAGTGAAATCAAACACGCCATAGCAATTTTATCTGTAATGCTTTTAAAGGAACGAATCACTGTTCGGTGACGTGAATCACTACAAGCCTGAACGAATCACTGACTGTCACCGCCTTAATGTTTACAAATGTATTACCAGTAAATAGTGGATCATCTCTAATAAACTATCTAGAGATTAAACTTTACCCATAACATTATGTGGGCTGTACGAGACTACTTCGATGAGGCAGCACTGTTGCTCAGACCCGATGTCCGAGTGTTTGTTGTCTTGGATCTTGTTTCATGTTAGGTTACATTCAATGCAAAAAAAATGTTAAAGAACTTTGTAGAAACGTTCAATTCATATGCTCTTTCATGATTAATTTGTGTGTTCTTGTTGAAGAACAAACCGAAACGAAACGAAGGCGCCCGGTGGCAATTTTCATAAATCAACCTCTTATATAATGAATGCGATTCTACTTTAAAATGCTGACGGATTTGAAGTCGTTTTGTCAAACAAACAAGTAAAATATATTGAGCATGTTCATATATTATTCTGTTATTGGTGTTTTATATTTACAGCGTCATTGATATTTTGGCTGTAAATTGAAAACATTCCGTTGTGTATATCCTTTTACTTTTGAGCAAATCAAAACAGTAAATACAACTTAAAGCGTGGCAAGGTATAAGATAAGTGCACAGAGAAAAATAATCAAAAGAAAGATAAGTTTGAATACTTATTGATTTAAAATGAACTGCACTTGGAATACATGAAAAATACAATAAATTAACGCAGTTATGGAATCATTTTACATATGACGCACTATCACGTCTAAGCTACATATACAAGTAGTTCGAAGTTGAGAAAATATTAAATTGAACATCAAGGGAAATTTCTTCCGACCTCTCTTAAATTTTGAAGAGAGGCACCAGATTTATGATAACCTCTCCAAAGGCTTTGATCAGTACCAGTTTGTTCAAAAACCCAGTTTGCTGATAAAGACAAACTCATTCTGCGCAGTGATTTTAAATTAGAAAAAAGTGATACTGAAAATGATGATCTCATAAATGTGCATTTTGGATGGATTAAATTATTCACACCAAGAAGGACAACGTTAGAAAACCGCTTAAATTAAGGATTTATTAAATTAAAATCCTTTGTATAAGGAACCTTTATTGGACAAAAATGTCTGGAGCAACCGTGGAACAGGAACACAGAGCAGTAAGTTCTATAAAATTTTGACCAAACAATCGATCGAAATAGTTTATCTAAAATTATGCAAAAGTAGGTATTGGCAGACACTTTGAAATACAGACAAAGAAATGGTCGTAGGTGAACCACTTTGTACATGTATATGTTTATACAAGCAAACTATATTAAGTGAGGAGTTTGTCTTTTGTACTTTAATAAAGCTAGTTGAAGAAACAAACGCATATTAAACTTTTAAGAAACCTCAATGTCTCTCACCTGGAATGACTTAAGACAAACATACATGACATTCAATTCCTCGCCAGGATGACGGCAACTCCTCAGTAGGCTTCAGAAGCTACAACACAAAGAAGACCCTGGCGGAGGGCCTCCTGGATATTGGGCTTCTAGTTGCAAATGCCACTCAATTGAAGACCCTTCTATGTCTTGGATCCGCCGCGGAGTATTATTACCCAAACCTGGTGTTCATAAGTCTGTCTGTAACACTTCAGGTAAGACCAATTGTACGTGTACATGTAAGTGTGCGAATGGGGGATTTGAGTGATATGTAATCAAGATATGTGCATGTTCTTATTGCCATGTATTATGCCTTTGAAGAAAACAATATCTCGTCTCTCATTTTGATAATAAATGAAGAACTGCATGAACAAGCCCAGTAGTCGATAAATGAAGTAAATTGTTGATGTTATGCGTTGTAATCGGATATCATATTGTGTAGCATTTGGATAAATCGTCATTAGAGCGACTACGAAACGAAACGTAGCTTTCACGAGTACGTGTAGTAACATTTTTCCTGACTAACAGCTCATTTTATTCTACTCTTGGATAAGTTAGCTCTCAAAATGCACAATAACGAGCGTTCACGAACGCATTTTGTTACCATTTGAAGATTTTTATGTACCACTATAACGATAAAATTAACCTGTAAAAAGACTGCCATCGTCTATTGATATGAAGTAAGTGCTAAATGTAACGTTATATCAAATCAACTTTATCTTTCAGATTGTGACAGTGGCTATGTTCCTCGAAGTTTCAAGCTTGGAATACATTAAGAGGAACATCCCATCCTCATTTAAGATTGTAACTTATACTTCTAGTTTTCGGAGGCATGTAGGGCAAACATTTAGAAGGAAGACGCAAGGCTCACCGGCGAAAAAAAGTTGAATATCTTCGTCGGATTGTCATACCTATATGATATTAATAATAATATTCCGATCAGATTATGACAGGTGCTTTGCTGAAAGAGGCATGGAATGCAATCATTTTGTGGCACAGCCAACGAAACCCGTATAATATCTTTTTTTGCTGGTCAAAACTGTATGCCATTACATAGAAGTTAGGACTTCCCCAGTCATGATTGTGCCAGGGGCTTTACTGATGGTTCCCTGAGGCATGCGATGGGAACAGCCACCGCAATAATGTTGAATATCGTTGTCGGCTTGTCGAAATTATATTCCACGATTTTCCCTGGTCGTAACTTAGGATGTGTTTCTCGTAGTCTGAGGTTCGAAGCAGGTGCAAGCATTTAGAGCAACTGTCAGCGAAAAAACATTAAATATCGTTTTCGTCTTGTCAAAATTGTATTTCATTCATTTTCAGATCGTGACAGGGGCTTTGCTCCTGGTCCTTGGGGGCATAGAAGGCAAACATTTAGAGGAAAGACGTAATGTCAACCGTCTCAACAACGTCATCGTCGGCTTCGTATTTGCCATCACGGTGATAAATGTGTTCGTTGCTGCATTTGGGATTAAAATGACAGAAAACTGATTGGCAAAATTGATGTTGATTTTTTCTGTACATACTGTGATTGTGAATTTTTGTTAACCATTTTGTAACGAATTCAGTGTGCACATATATGTTTCAATTACAATATGATATCTTATATGAATACATATAGTCTATATTGTATCAAACATAAACTTCCTTATTACACAGAAATTAGACACGCATGTAATACTGGTGGATTTAAACAATATTCAAATGTTATGTTCCTGGTGTGAAACTTCAATTGAGACCAGTTGCTAGACCAAAAGCCCTCCAAACAATATATATACTCTCCATTTGTGAATACATTGGTTTATGGGTGGTCAAAATAATATAGATATTAGCATCTCAAAGAAAATTCTGTGATATTTACAATTAAGGTTATATATGGAAATGCGTGTTTGATCGATATAGACATGTCATTACATATTTAACATATTAAATATCTCTGTTCGGCCATGAACATGCATTTTACCGCATCAACGTGTTCAAGAATTATCTCCCAATCGTGTATACCATAACACATATGTTTATTGAAAATGATAATAAATAATTGTAAAAAGGGTGAGAAACGACTTAATTGACATTGCTACTGATCTTAAAACAAAAGGCCAAAAAGGGCCTATGCTTTATTGGCTGGGTTTGTGTGGTCAACATCACTGTTTTCGAAAAGAACCAACCCCTTATTGGTATCTGAATACTCAAAACTGAAGACTGTATCATGTTCGCAAGCATTTATTACACAATAGCATTTTTTAATACTATCAAGGCCCATAATCTAATCATTTCAAGGCCCATAATCTAGGCATGCACGTGTAGACCTAGCTGGATTTAGAAAGGAACCCAGCTCTAATGGATATCCAAATACTGTACAAGTTTCATCAAGATACAATCAAAACTGAAGACTGTATCGTGTTAACGAGGAATTGTTTACTGACATACTGATTTTTTTTTACTATCAAGGCCCATTATCTATGCATGCATGGGCGGATCTGGCTGATTTTCAAAAGGAATCGAGCTCTAATGGATATGTAGATACCGTACAGGTTTCATCAAGATGCAATCAAAACTGAAAGCTGTATCGTGCTAACGAGGAATTGTATACTGACACACTGATTTTTTATACTATCAATGCCCATAATCTAGGCATGCATAAGCGGATCTGGCTAGTTTTCAAAAGTAACCGAGATCTTATGGCTATGTAGATACTGTACAAGTTTCATCGAGATACAATCAAAACTGAAGGCTGTATCGTGTTAACGAGGAATTGTTTACTAACAAACTAATTTTTTCATACTATCAAGGCCCATCATCTAGGCATGCATGATCGTATCTGACTGGTTTTTGAAAGAAACCAAGCTCTTATGGATATGTAGATACTGTACAAGTTTCATCGAGATACAATTACAACTGAAGGCTGTATCGTGTTAACGAGGAATTGTTTACTGACACACTGATTTTTATACTATCAAGACCCATTATCTAGGCATACATGGGCGGATCTGGCTGGTTTTCGAAAGGAACCGAACTCTTATAGATATGTAGATACTGCACAAGTTTCATTGAGATACAATCAAAACCGAAGGCTGTATCGTGTTAAAGAGCAATTGTTTACTGACAAACTGATTTTTTATACTACAAAGGCCCATAATCTAGGCATACATGGGCGGATATTGCTGGTTTTCGAAAGGAATCAAGCTCTTATGGATATGTAGTTACTGTACAAGTTTCATCGAGATACAATCAAAACTGAAGGCTGTATCGTGTTAAAGAGCAATTGTTTACAGGATTTTTATACTACAAGGCCCATAATCTAGGCATGCATTGGCGGATCTGGCTGGTTTTCGAAAGGAACCGAGATCTAATGGATATGTAGATACTGTACAGGTTTCATCAATATGCAATCAAAACTAAAGGCTGTATCGTGTTAACATGAATTGTTTACAGACTCATGGACGCACATACTACGTACACATTACCATCGCATAAGCTCTTCTGGCCTCTGGCCAGTAGAGCTAAAAATCAACTAATCGGCTTGACGTAAGTAAACAAGGTCTCATTCGTTTTTTGACAAAGTTTACAAAAACACTATTTTTACGTATTGTTTTCGACAAATTTATAACGAGTTATTTAGAGAGAACAATCAAGTGGTTCCGGTCCGGATAAGGAAAATCCGATTCTCAGCCACACTGTTTGGTCGGAAACTCGACATGATTCGGCTTATGCGCGTGCCCTCGAGCCGTATCGATCCTGACCGAAAAGACAGGATATATATATTATTATAAATATTCTCAGGGTGAAAGTCGTCCGGTGGTTAAAAAGTCAACCAAGATGTCATGTTTGCGTGCAGTAAGCTATAGAAACGCGTTCTTGAACTCTAAATGAAGACATCAGTACAGGGATTTTCTGCAAAATCTGGACCTAAACTGAAAAAAACATTGCTGACCCTTTCCTTGTATACCTTGAATGATCAAGTTTTGGAGAGTTTGACATGGCAAATGAATGGATGTAAATTTTACTCAAAAGCGCGCGCAAAGTTGTTTGTGAACGTCATGACGCGTAGTAAATTTAAATCAATTGAAATTTAATTATCTAATAATGGCATACTTAACACATTGTTTATCTTCAACTTTGATTCAAAATCTTACACAATTATAATTATAATTAATTGCGCTTTATTGAAATTACTCCATGTAATGTCCATACACCATACAGTAAAACAAAAGAGGAGCGTTCTTGCGCGTGACTCATCTCACATAGGTTGTGCCAGATGTAATTGTTTTTTAAAGATCAATAGATTTTTGGGAAGTTTTGTCTTATCCTCACGTGTACTTCCATTGTAAAGAGATAAGTTCTGGAATTTTGTAGCAGACGTATTAGATTGATTGACTTTCGTTAAAACGAAATGATCAGTCAAAAAGTGTTGAACAACCCAGTTGATACCAGTCTGCACATTTGATATAAAGATGAAGAGATATTTGTTCATAAGTTGATAGATATATCTGGCAGAACATTCAACATCTACCAGCATTGGCCAAAAATGGGACAGTATAAGAATTAATAACAGATAGACAAACAAGCACACGGTCGGACGGACAAACCTCATGTACAAAAACACCAAACAAATTCAAAATGGAATTTTATCTATTCGCATCAAACGTTTGAAGATACTGTGTGCACATTTTTCAGCGTGAGCATTTCATAACATCATGGTGTTTAGCAAAATAAAATAAATACTTCTTTGAGCGAAAGTGGTCAAGCAGAATATGTATCTGAGTTTATTCAAAGAGAACTTAGGCTTCTGCCCCATCAGCCAGCTAGCGGGACGTCCTCTTGGTCACATAATCAGGATTATTTTTCTCAAACTCGAACTCGAGAATGCTGCATATCAGCTTATTTATAAATAGCGTATACACAATCGAACTAAAACATATACTGAAATGTTTGCATTTATACCAGGCCGACGACTTTGTCGTCTTTGGCTTCAATAGTTACGCACAGAAAAAGACCCTGACGAAGGGCTTCCTGGATATTGGGCTGCTAATGGCGAATGCCACCCAGTTGAAATCCGTTCTCAGTCTGGGGCCCGACGCGGAGCATTATTACCCAAACCTAGTTCTGATAAGTCTCTATATAGGACTCCAGGTAAGATCAATTGTACATGCACATGTACGAAAACGTGTGTACTACTTTTTGAGTGCTACGTTGTTATGATAATTATACGCACACATTATTAACATGTGTAATGAAAATTCAAGAAAAATGCCGTTAGGCATTGTTATCCTTAAATAGGTCCAAATCAATTGTCAGTAGGGAGATTGTGAAACTATTTTTTATTCTTTTAAAGGTATATATTCACTTGACTTGTATACCTTTTGACATTTTACAAGTTAAAATTCATATAAACATATCACCTCCTGTTTAAAAACTGTAAATCTTTTACACTTAGAGTGACGTTTTTACTAAAATTATGCTTTTTCAGATTATGACACTTCTTCTGATTGGAATGTTTTTCAGTTATCACACTTCTCTAGTGAGGATTTTTATATTATCTTATATTTATTATTATATTTTTTTCCAAATTGTGATGACGGGTACATCTTTCGCCTCTCCTGCATTGAAAGCAATGATATACAAGAACAATGGAAATTAAACTAGCTAAAAAACTGACGTCGGCGTGGTGTTTGCTACCAGACTACAACAGTGAAACATTTATAACAATTAAAATGCACTCTTTTAGAAATAACCATTAACATGTTGTTATTTATTTTTTGTTTGTATTCCATAACTTATATTCATCATATTCTAATTTTAGAAGGGTTCTACTCCTCCTTGTGCTTGTAGGCATGGTAGGCAGGCTTTAAGAAAGAAATAAAGAACGTCAACCGCCGTCGGCTCGTGATATATACTTTAACAAAAATTCCCCTTTTCAGTTTTCGACGGGGGGATTTGCTCCAAATACTGGCTTACCATCTACGAAACGTATTCACGCTGATCTAGTTATTGTAGGTTTTGCATTTGCAGTTAAGGCGATGAAAATGTATATAGTTATCATGGCTATAATCTCCATGTTCAGATCGTGACGGGAGTGGTGCTCCTGGTACCTGGAAAATGGAAGGCAAACAGTTAAATGAACGACGTAACACCAACCGTCGTTGGCTTTATACTCGCCATTACGGTGATAAATATTTTTGTCGCTTCATTTGGAATCAAAATGGCAGCACATTGATTGACAGAACTGTTAAATATAGGGTACATATCGCATATAGTTCTGTCATTTTACGTCAAGGTTTGTGTTTCAGTATACTGCACAATGAAGTGGAGACAATGTCTTATTTGAATTTTTATTGGAAATAATTCGCTTTACTTTTGTCAAATGGAAAAGTGTGTTCTATAGTATTAACGAAACATATCATAAACAAGAGCGCCAACGCTCGTCTGGTGCTTTACAGTAGCAAAAGGGGCATAACTCAACTACATAATAGGTGTTGGCCTTGCAAAGTATATGCGTATTGCGTACCAGATCGGCAGATGTCATTGGAAAGACTTGAGAGCTTTTTGAATTATGATCAAAAATAATGTTTGTGAACAAAGTGGGGGCGGCGGCTACTTTGATGCTGACAAGCCAAAACAATGACTGTACCCAGTGCCGTAGCTACACTGAGGCACACCGAAGCAATTGCCTCGGTGCTTTTTTTTTGGCATATAACAATTTCTATAGCTCTAAAATAACTCTATTCGACTTTCTTCTTTTGCCTCAATGTACGTCGAGGCGGAATGTCTATATTTAAAATAATAACTGAATATTAGATATAATAGAATAAATTCTACAAACTACGGTACCATACCTTTTAATGTTGACTTATTGGTTATGTAACATTAATTAGGAAGATATCACATATCAATATTTTTATTCATGCACCGGGCAGAATGTTAACACAAACGGTGCCAGAAATAAAAGAGTTCAAATGCGTCAGCGACCCAATGTTTATGATTCGGCAAAGATGACAGATCCAATCATGATTGTAAGTACAAACTATATAGGTGTCATGAATAATATGAAAACCTTAACCATAACTAATATAATATTAGGTGGAATTTATCAAAGTTGTTTCCTGTGCCACTCTGCGCTATTTTGGTGTATGAGTTTATAAATCTTAAATATACGCATGAATTTATCTAAGCACCCGTGGTGTAGTTGTTACGCGCGAGCGCTTTCTAGAGAGC
>NC_069135.1:26643746-26696246 GCF_026914265.1 Mya arenaria | reverse complement strand
TTTTGTAACAACAGTTGATAAATTCCCTTTGATGTATGTTCGTAATGGATAAAAATACTAAACAAGTAAGCCATCAGCTTTGTTAGACAACAATGTTTCGGCAATGCCATGTTATTTGTAAGATGGCATTATATGTTCCACAATTGTGAAAATTGTTTTCACAACACACCGATTTAAGCACATGTTTATGATAAAATTACGTCTTTTTTAATATGCTTAAACAAAAAAAAATGTAAAATTTGGTCTAAAAAGAGATGATTATTTTAAGATGGCATATGTGATAATATGTGTCACAAAACATGTGAACATTGTATTCACAACACACTGATTGAATCACATATTTATTATATAATATAAGAAAACAATTTTCGATATTTTCTAAAACAATATGTTAATTTTGGTCTACAATTATAAAGAAAATCCTAAACTGCATTGATTTGAATTTGCCCATTGAAAGCTAGACAGAATACACTATGGCATACGTGTACTGATAAAGAAATTTAAAAATTAATTCTTATTTCCTCAAATGGAGCACATATAATAACATACTTTGTAATGGGACAATGCTAATATGTATATTGCCCAAACATGTTTCCTTATATTGTTCAAACCAATTATTTATTCAGTTTACTCATTCTAGCTAGTCACGGGTATCTTACTCTTGATTCTTGGAAGCATGGAACCGAACGGCAAGCACCTAGAGGAACGACGTGACGCACATCGGCTTAATGACGTCACTGTTGGTTTTGTGTTCGTCATTACCGCTATCAACATTTTCATTGCGGCGTTTGGAATAAGGCATACAGAGCAAATTCCATCTGAAGCAATGCTTTGACATGACAAAGATGTAATCATCAGACGTTGGTTTGAAACGAACTGCTTCATAATTGTCTGTCTGATGGGTGATTTTATCTAACGGCAGAAGTCATTAGCCACTGATTGACACTTCTACAAATACAATGCTGTGATATTAACAATTTTGTTCATGTCTGAAAAGCGTATATATATGGTTGATATAATTAAAGATGTAATAAATATACAATGCTGTGATATTTTACAATTTTGTTCATGTAACAAACTTAAGAAAACTTGGTTTGTCCTTGGATAAGTGTTTTACCATTTCAGCGTATAAACAGAGTTATTAACCCTGGTGACAAATGACATCTTAAGACTTTTTTGCATTTAACATCTATTCTATTAAGTACTGTTTTAATACGTATTAATGCCTTAATGATAAAAACAAAAACAGATATTTGATTCAGGTACAGAATATTGATTTGTCGACATTACCACAAAAATATATATAAACACTGCCCAGATCTGAAAGAAAAAAAAATGTGATAAATTTGTTTGTTAAATTACAAAGAGTGTGATTGGTGTGTTTTCCCATCTGTTAAAATATAGATCATAGGTTCAAGGCCCTTAAGTCAATCTATATAAGCCTCTAAAATGACACCTTTTTTGCTGGTCTATCAGATAATTATGTTTTTTTTTCCAGTCGATTCAATTAGAGAATAATAGAAAAGTGGTGTTGACTTGATTAAAATTGAAGATAATAACTGATATGATATGGTTAATTTGCCCATGGGCAAAGATAAAACAAGTACCCGTATGGAACTCCTTTCTTATGGTCATCACATTGAAACTACCTCCCTTGTTGAATACTGTCATCTATAGCATCATCGAAACCTAGTCTTGTTGTATCATTTTGAATGCTTACGAATTATTTCTCGCTTCAAATGTCACCATAAAAAAGTTTTCGCGCACCTTTCAAGAAATTAAAAAATCACTTTCCTCAGAACTATTTAAAGACCGATTTGACTATTAACATGATCTGCATCAGAAAAAGCACTTACCATAGCCGCTCGTGTATTATAGGTTCCTCACTACTATCGCGCAGGGTGTTTTGCGGAAACTCGGTAAACATCGCTTCCGCAAAACACCATACGCTCGGGTCGGGATGAACCTATCTAATACTCTCGGCCATGGAAGACACTTATAATGTATCTTAAAACCTGAGGCCAGTACAACAGATTTGGCGCTCGATAGAGCGTTCCAGTGCTTATTTGTTTGATACTGAAAGCGTTTGAAAGCTCGCTTAAACAATGTTAAAGTCACCATTGCGACCATATACGATAAAATGAATATTTTGAAAGTTAATAAATGATGTAGAATAATCCTCATTAGTTTGTTTCATTCAATGTTCGTAGCTTCAAACATATTAAATCCGTCAAACAAATCTGTCAAACAGTACAGATGGCCACACTCAGATTATTTTGTTTCATTGCACAAAATTCAAACGATTGACGCAATCTAACAAACGTATGTCACTTAGGTATTTTCAACGTACTCATAAGATTTAATAAAGGCAGTAAATGAAACAGAGCCAAGCACCATGTCAGTCAGTGCAATCAACTTATAAATGCATGCCATCAAGACTGTTGCTAATAAAGAGAAGGCAAAGCCTCTCTTTCAAATATTTCCGTATGCCAAGCATCAGACAGACGTTCGGGTTTTCTCTGTAGTTTTCCATCAGGCTTGGCATGGTATCTTCTTCAGACTGGTCTCTGCCTATTGAACAATCTTTGTACACAATCACGTTTGTCAGTATATAAATAGACGATCGAGAAAATGAATGTCAAAATGAGCATGCAATATCATGTGTGTCGTTAGAATATTACATGAACACGTAAAAACGCATGTACGACATTAAAGTTATTGTTTAACGTAATACTGCTTTCCAGACCTGCAGTAGGCTTCACAGCAATACGGGGCAACATGGCTCGAAGAAATCTCCCAAAATTCAAACTCCTTTTTTTAAAATCAAACCCGCATATGTCTTTCGGTAGATGGACAACGCCTTTGTACACGTGCAGTATGATATTGAAAAATACTGGATTTCTGTCAAAGACGTATTTATTTCTATCCGTACTGGCCTCCAGTTGCAAGTCATCCTTTTGCAAGCGAGCCAGCTTTGATTCCGGAAAGGTGTAAAGTGTCTCCGGTAGCTTTTAAATATTGTTCCTCTAGTTAAGTGTAACTACACTTTGGTTCGAATTAATTGATGAAATGGTCAAATCTGTCACACTATCGTTGAGTTGTCAGTCTGTATTTTTCTATTCATCGTGCGTTCCTCTTTTTCATCCCATTTCAAGAAAAGTGACAAAAGAAACACAGTCCTGCATTGTTCACGAAATACACAATGTCATGGATTTAAGTTGCATATATTCGAAATATTTGTATTATCTGATTACTAACAATTTCATAGTTCAGTCAACTTATTAAGAGCAAGACACCCTGGTATATTTTACACAACGTGTGTTCACTACTATACTTTGATACTAGTACTCTATCTGTTTCTAATATTGATAATGCGATTATTGTTTTCCTGACTGGTATATTCGTCATCGTTATTTTCAATTACCTGAACCCGATCGGGGGCAAAGAAGCAACAGCGTTGACGGCAACTGTAGAAGTGTTTCACGATGTTTCTTTTAATGTCACATATGATGAAAATAATTAAAATTATGAAGTTTAATTTGGACCGTCTTCTAAAGACTGACGGTGAAACGAGAGGCATTGGGTTGAAATTGCCGCGTATGAGAACAACCATCTGTCAGAGGGTTTAATTATTTCTGTTATCACTCAGACAATATCCGCATTATTTTTCTTAAAGGTTTTATCGATAGAGCCGATGAAAATTTATATAGAATCATGCTAGGCCTTCATTTGGTGTAGTGAATTGAGATTGAGAAATGTATTATTAAGTAGCCCAGTGATATGTGCAATGTGCAAAAGTTTTTTGTTTGTTGCTATCAGGTATGCGATCATTACAGTAGTAAACATGTATTGTATCACGTTTTCGTTCCAAATATCAATATCAACTTACCTTCTTTTTTACACGAATAATGCGGTGGCAAAATATGTACAAGCAGCACTAAATGAAATCATGATAACCATTTGACTAAGGTCATCATTAAATTTAAATACAAAGAAATGCTTTGTAAGTAGATTCAACGGCATTAAGAGCTCAAGTTTGTGAAACATAGCTTAACTTTATGAAAGCGGATGTCAGATGATTTGAAATTTATCTTAGTATGCATTACGATGAGGTAAAAATACTTAATATGTGAAAAAACAACAACAAATAATGTTATCGCATAGCCATTATTGATGTAAAAATGTTTAAATATTTAAATCAATTGTTAAGATATGTCATATAATAATATGTAAACACTTCGGAAGAATACATGCACATTATTTCTCGGCAAAGAGCCCCTGTATACGTTACCCTTTTTGATTTTAAGTTGTTTGGCTCATCGAAGTTCTCCGAGTCTTTCAAACCTGTTTTGAAGTTTACGAACCGCCGCTAGTCTCATGTTGTAAATAATACAGTAAACCTGATACTACAGTAATAGCAAATATAACTAAAAATAGTAAAAAAATGGGACGGGTAATGCAATATTTAAACTATTCCAGTACATCATTTATCGCTATTCCGCCCGTCCGATTATTTTTGTTTTTCGGAATCCATGTGGTGGTGGTGCGGGTGTGTGTGTGTGTGTGGGGGGGGGGCAATGTAATTCACTAAAGCTACTTCCATGACACGTTTTCCCAAGAATCCCTTCAATAATAGTGTTAGGGTTCGACTTAAAATCGACTCCAATTGCTGAGCTTCGAGCGAGTAACAGCCGCTTTGTACAGGAACCATGCAGTCCAGGGAAGTGTAAAGGGTGCTTTACATTAAGCATATTTGCGGATCCGTAGTCTAGTGGTGTTCACGTGACTGTCAACACAGGGTCACATGTCTGACCCCACGCCTTACTACAAAATATGCAAACAGTCTTTCGGAAGGAACGTCAACAAGTCAGTGCTATACATTGCGCACGTTAAAGCAACATACTACCATTTTGTCTGTGTTCTATACCCCACAACATTACAAGCCGACAATGGACAGTCAAATGTTGGAATACAATACACGTGCACACCCGATACCAAACATGAACAGGAGTTTATTCAAAATTGCTGTAGATTAAAGGTACTCATTTTAAATTAGAAAGTTGTTATATAGTGACTTTACAACCCTTTATGATCACAATAGCCATGCAGTTTAAATACTAATCTGTATCGATGTGTTACATACGTTGGCGCTTTAACACACGCTGATGGTAATTTACCTGTTTACAGCATTGACTTATTTATTTCCTGGTTTAAAAACTGTCATACAATCACGTCATCGGGGATGTTATTTCTTCGCTTTATGTCACTGTTAAGTTTAAAAACAAACTATTCAACCCGTGAACACCCATACTCAAATCCACTGTTAAAAGTGTATGAGTGTATGACGCACAAATTAAAGTTGAGGGAAGGAAATTCCATACCAACTCTCAATAAAGTTGTGAAAGGTAGCTGATTGAATGCTTACACAGCAAAGGGAAATAAACTTAACTTTGGTGTAGGTGCAGATATTGTATTTTGTTATATTTAAGGCAGTTTCTTCAAAAAGGGGAAAAAAACAACATACACTTTGGAAATGGCAGACGAAGAGGTAGTAAGTTTTTCTTTCTTGTGTGCATTAATATTGCTATTTGAGGTGCAAACCCAAAAGGGTGAACAGGCGGCTTTGATCCATTTCGATTTAGAACTTTGTAAACATTTTAAAACTCTTTTAAGAAGCGATAATATCATATCTTTAAATGCTCATTCAGAGTTAATTTCGTTTGCGCCAAAAGTAATATATTACATAAATCACTGTCTACTAAGTTTATATGAATAATTTAATTGCAAACTGCTATTCCTCAGAACGACCACACTTTATTCAACTACAACACCAGGAAGACGATTGCAAGCGGTTTATTTGACGTTGCATTGGTCATAGCCAACGCCACTCAGCTTAAAGCCCTGGTCAAGGCTGGCCCGGGTTACAATTTTTACTATCCCAACATTGTCCTTATCTGCCTGTCAGTTCTTCTTCAGGTAAGAGAATGCCTTATTCACGGTTATTGCAAATGTAAAATACCATGAGAACTTGATCTTATTTTCAGAGACACCGGACGGGGACGTTTTCAAGCTTCGGAACTTGACGGAAAGGAAGATATTTACAACATTCAAATTTAAACACGAACATGGTGTACTAGCGGGAATATATACATACATGTTGCAAATGTGATATGATCTATTTTAAGAAAACCCCGTTTTTGTACATGTTCACCAAACTGCGAAGGCGTCGTTATTTACTGACGCAGTATTTTGAAATCAATTTTGATGATAAATAGTTTTCACAATTAATAATAATTGAAACATTTTTCAAACAATTTTTATTTTTTTATACATGTATCTTGTCAGACATATTTTCATTCCGCCCACTAACAACAAACTAATAATGGAAGTTGTTTCCAGTTCATCGTTGCGGGGTTTCTCGTGAAGTTGGCCAGCATGGAGGCAGAAAAGCCACCGGAAGAAAGAGAGCTGCTTGTTCGACGGAACAAAGGGAAGATGCGTCTCAACAACGCAACTGTGCTGCTCATAGTTGGCATTGTTTTTATAAACGTGTTCATCGGCTCATTTGGCATTGAAATGACTGAAGAGAAAGTATAGCGCCTTATGACGTCATGGCTATTGTGGAACATTTTAGTTTAACGCTATAGCGCTTAATGACGTCATGGCTTTTGTGGTATATTTCAGTGTAACGCTATAGCGCTTAATGACGTCATGGCTATTGTTGAATATTTGTAACGCTTTCATGAAAACTTTATGACCCTTTAAGCGAACCGCTTTACGGACATTTCGTGACTAATTTTGACTTTATATGTTATGTGACTAGTTATTAAAGTCCACTTTAATAATGTTAAACGGTTTCTTTGGTATGCAGTTTAAACTAATATCAAGAAAGACAACTCATTTTCTAACGATGAATGATTTATGCAAAGCTTACTCCCTTGCAGCATTGTGTATAATACATCCCGTTTGTTTTAAAAAGCAGGGCCTTTCTAACATTTATTATTTAGAAATTAAAAAAAAATAAAAATAATAAATACATTGCAAAACTGGCTCAGAGGAGGGGTGAGCAACTTAATAGAGATTTGCTGTAGAATGACACTAAGACTCCATGGCCAAATAAATGTCCGGAAATCTGCAAAGAAAAGAAGCAGATCTTAAGTGCATGTTTTTGTTATGAGAAAACATAACAAAATGAAAACGAAATCATATAAAAGCATCTATATAATTATACGAGTAATACATATCCTTGAACACATGTTTCATGTTGTAGCACATTGTTCAGAGCACCGTTAAAGTTTACAATGATATTAAATGATGTGTATGGTCATTTGATGCGCTCATTCTTTTAAATAAGAGATGAAGCACATTTGTAAATTTCAAAATCTCAATCTCAAAATTTGTTTGTTCGTACATTAAGTTCAAGAGCAGTAAAGATTTAAAAGAAAGGAATAATTACGTTTACTGAGCACCATTAAGCAAATCTATAATGTCATCATTAGGCAATGCGAACTGAAATCAATAAGACTGATCAATACCGCAAACGTATAACATAAAACTTGTGACTGATTTTAAAGAGACTCTCGTGTCAAATAATAATCTCTTTGGAATTATTGTTTTGTGTTGATTTGAACAATGGCAATATCGGTTAGAGAACACCGTCATTGTATCATTGTACACCTTATAGAAAACGTTAGGGGCCCGTTTCATTAAAGTGAAATTAGTCTTTAATAGTTTGTAATAGTGGATTAATATTTGGATATTATTATAAACATGATATGCTTATTGTTAATATATCTCTTTTATTCGTTTAAACACCACGTAAAAATCATTTTTTTCAACAAAGAAACATTTACTCAAATATCTTTTAATCCACAATTAATGGTTTTCAAACTGACCACCGGTAGTCTTACCCTGAGATAAACTGCGCACAAGTGCTAGTCCCTCGGACACTTACATCGCTGGTCTTCCGGTACATCCTTCAACACCCTTTCGATGTGGTTCCCACACCCTGGATATGTAAAACATACTTACAGGTGGATATATACAATAAAGGAAGAAAACAACAAGAACCAAATAAAATATACTACTTTACAGCCTTTTAAAGAATAAAGCGTCCAGAAGCTTTAACAAGTTTAAAATGGCTAGATTTGGAGATTAAATAATTTAAGCATTACTAATACATTTTTATATATACTGTTTTTCATTGCTTGTTGGAAACAGAAAAGAACCATACGTCCCCTTGGATTTATTGATACAAAATTATGGGTATGCCTGGTGACCCCAACTAACCGAGCCATTGGTAGTTAACCGAGCCGTTAATAATTTACCGAGCCATTGGTAATTAACCGAGTCGTTGGTAATTAACCGAACCATTGGTAATTAACCGAGCAGGTAGTAATTAACCGAGCCATTGGTAATCAACCGAGCCGTAAGTAATTAACCGAGCCGTTAGTAATTAACAGAGCCGTTGGTAATTAACCGAGCCGTTAGTAATTAACCGAACCGTTGTTAATTAACCGAGCCGTTCGTAATTAACCGATCCGTTGGTAATTAACCGAGCCGTTGGTAATTAACCGAGCCGTAAGTAATTAACCGAGCCGTTGGTAATAAACCGAGCCGAAAGTAATTAACCGAGCCGTTAGTAATTAACCGAGCCATTGTTAATTAACCGTGTCATTGGTTAGATACCAAGCCATTGTAATTAATGTTAAAAGTGTATGCCTCGTAACTCTGGTATTTTTTAAAGGGGTATTGCTTTCTTTTTTCTACTATGTAAAATAAAAGACCTAAATTACATAAGAAATAAAAAAAATATTCTAGTTATATCCTATCTCTTATTAAACTCGACGTTAAACGATTGATTTTACAACTTTTTTAGGCCATAAAAGGGTAATTTACTGACCTTTTCAATTCAATACAAAATATTTGTAACCGAAACTTGGTGTTTTTAATTTACATATTAAAACAAATAGCGAAGTACAACGATAAACTACTTCCTTGATCAATATCTTATCATGCCTATGTACTGTATGCACTATAGAAATGTCCATATATATGTAAACACATGAACGAAAACTTCTGATATAAATAGTTTATAACCGACATTTCGCGTTTTAAATAGATTAGCATAATCAAATAGCGAAGTTACAATTACAACGAAGTGTACTTCATTGATAAACCGTGTGAACTAATCTGATGTCAGAATTTATAAACTTAACAACGTTAAAGTAAATGAATAAAATTCACCTTTCCAAGTATATTTCTGGCATTTTTCACACTGTACTTTGAAGCACATGTCTACGATTGTTTCAGTTCTATGTCCTTCACTCAAATGCACCGAGTTTAGTTCCAATATTTCGATCAGATCCAATATTTTATATCGTCACAATCGATACGGCTGAAAATGTCCAGTCATTCATCTATACACATACTATGTAATGAAGAGTGTCTTTGTATGGTTAAAGGGTAGACATTGCATGGTTGTAGCGGTAAACAGTGCATGGTTCAAGCGGTAGACATTGCATGGTTGAAGCTGTAAAAATTGCATGTTTGAAGCGGTAGACACTGAATGGTCGAAGCGGTAGATATTGCATGGTTGAAGCTGTAGACATTGCATTGTTGAAGCTGTAGACATTGCATGGTTGAAGCAGTACATATTGCATTGTTGAAGCGGTAGCCATTGCATGGTTGAAGCAGTAGACATTGCATGGTTGAAGCGGTAGATATTGTATGGTTGAAGCGGTAGACATTGCATTGTTGAAGCGGTAGACATTGCAAGGTTGAAGCGGTAGACATTGCATTGTTGAAGTGGTAGACACTGTATGGTTGAAGCGGTAGACATTGTATGGTTGAAGCGGTAGATATTGCATGGTTGAAGCGGTAGACATTGCATTGTTGAAGCGGTAGATATCACATGGTTGAAGCGGTAGACATTGCATTGTTGAAGCGGTAGACATTGCATGGTTAAAGTGGTAGACATTGCATTGTTGAAGCGGTAGACATTGTGTCGTTTTAGCGGTAGTCATCCCATGGTTTTAGCGGTAGATATTGCATGGTTGAAGCGGCAGACATTGCATGGTTTAAGCGGTAGACATTGCATTGTTTAAGCTGTATACATTGCATGGTTTAAGCTGTATACATTGCATAGTTGAAGCGGTAGATATTGTATGGTTGAAGCGGTATACATTGCATTGTTGAAGCGGTATACAGTGCATGGTTCAAGCGGTAGACATTGCATGGTTGAAGCTGTAGAAATTGCATGTTTGAAGCGGTAGACACTGAATGGTCGAAGCGGTAGATATTGCATGGTTGAAGGGGTAGACATTGCATTTTTGAAGCGGTAGACATTGCATGGTTGAAGCAGTAGACATTGCATGGTTGAAGCAGTAGATATTGTATGGTTGAAGCGGTAGACATTGCATTTTTGAAGCGGTAGACATTGCAAGGTTGAAGCGGTAGACATTGCATTGTTGAAGTGGTAGACACTGTATGGTTGAAGCGGTAGACATTGTATGGTTGAAGCGGTAGATATTGCATTGTTGAAGCGGTAGACATTGCATTGTTGAAGCGGTAGATATCGCATGGTTAAAGTGGTAGACATTGCATTGTTGAAGCGGTAGACATTGTGTCGTTTTAGCGGTAGTCATCCCATGGTTTTAGCGGTAGATATTGCATGGTTGAAGCGGTATACATTGCATAGCTGAAGCGGTAGATATTGCATGGTTGAAACGGCAGACATTGCATGGTTTAAGCTGTATACATTGCATTGTTTAAGCTGTATACATTGGATGGTTTAAGCGGTATGCATTGTATAGTTGAAGCGGTAGACATTGTATGGTTGAAGCGGCAGATATTGCATGGTTGAAGCGGTAGACATTGCATTGTTTAAGCTGTATACATTGCATGGTTTAAGCGGTATACATTGCATGGTTTAAGCGGTATACATTGCATGGTTTAAGCTGTATACATTGGATGGTTTAAGCGGTATACATTGTATAGTTGAAGCGGTAGACATTGTATGGTTGAAGCGGCAGATATTGCATGGTTTAAGCGGTAGACATTGCATGGTTGAAGCGGTATACATTGCATGGTTTAAGCTGTATACATTGGATGGTTTAAGCGGTATACATTGTATAGTTGAAGCGGTAGACATTGTATGGTTGAAGCGGCAGATATTGCATGGTTTGAGTGGTAGACATTGCCTGGTTGTAGTGGTAGACATTGTATGGTTTGAGTGGTAGACATTGCCTGGTTGTAGTGGTAGACATTGCATGGTTTGAGTGGTAGACATTGCCTGGTTGTAGTGGTAGACATTGTATGGTTTGAGTGGTAGACATTGCCTGGTTGTAGTGGTAGACATTGCCTGGTTGTAGTGGTAGACATTGTATGGTTTGAGTGGTAGACATTGTATGGTTTGAGTGGTAGACATTGTATGGTTGTAGCGGTAGACATTGCATGGTTTGAGTGGTAGACATTGCATTGTGTGAGTGGTAGACATTGCCTGGTTATAGTGGTAGACATTGTATGGTTTGAGTGGTAGACATTGCCTGGTTGTAGTGGTTGACATTGGATGGTTGAAGCGGTAGACATTGCATTGTTGAAGCGGTAGACATTGCATGGTTTGAGTGGTAGACATTGCATGGTTGTAGTGGTAGACATTGCCTGGTTGTAGCGGTAGACATTGCCTGGTTGTAGCGATAGACATTGTATGGTTTGAGTGGTAGACATTGCATGGTTGTAGTGGTAGACATTGTATGGTTGTAGCGGTAGACATTGCCTGGTTGTAGCGGTAGACATTGTATGGTTGTAGTGGTAGACATTGCATTGTTGAAGCGGTAGACATTGCATTGTTGAAGAGGTAGACATTGTATGGTTGAAGCGGTAGACATTGCATGGTTGAAGCGGTAGACATTGCATGGTTGAAGCGGTAGATATTGCATGGTTGAAGCGGTAGACATTGCATGGTTGAAGCGGTAGACATTGCATGGTTGAAGCGGTTGACATTGTATGGTTGAAGCGGTAGATACTGTATGGTTGAAGCGGTAGACATTGCATTGTTGAAGCGGTAGACATTGCATGGTTGAAGCGGTGGACATTGCATTGTTGAAGCGGTAGAAATTGCATGGTTGAAGCGGTAGACATTGCATTGTTGAAGCGGTAGACATTGCATTGTTGAAGCGGTAGACATTGCATTGTTGAAGTGGTAGACATTGCATGGTTGAAGCGGTAGACATTGCATGGTTGAAGCGGTAGATATTGCATGGTTGAAGCGGTATACTTTGTATGGTTGAAGTGGTATACATTGCATTGTTGAAGAGGGTGACATTGTATGGTTGAAGTGGTGGACATTGAATGGTCGAAGCGGTAGATATTGCATGGTTGGAGCGGTAGACATTGCATTGTTGAAGTGGTAGACATTGCATTGTTGAAGCGGTAGACATTGCATGGTTGAAGCGGTAGACATTGCATGGTTGAAGCGGTAGACATTGCATGGTTGAAGCGGTAGACATTGCATTGTTGAAGCGGTAGACATTGCATGGTTGAAGCGGTTGACATTGTATGGTTGAAGCGGTAGATACTGTATGGTTGAAGCGGTAGACATTGCATTGTTGAAGCGGTAGATATTGCATGGTTGAAGCGGTGGACATTGCATTGTTGAAGCGGTAGACATTGCATGGTTGAAGCGGTAGACATTGCATTGTTGAAGCGGTACACATTGCATTGTTGAAGTGGTAGACATTGCATGGTTGAAGCGGTAGACATTGCATGGTTGAAGCGGTAGATATTGCATGGTTGAAGCGGTAGACATTGCATTGTTGAAGCGGTAGAAATTGCATGGTTGAAGCGGTAGATATTGCATGGTTGAAGTGGTAGACATTGCAATGTTCAAGCGGTAGACATTGCATTGTTGAAGTGGTAGACATTGCATGGTTGAAACGGTAGATATTGTATGGTTGAAGCGGTAGATATTGCAATGTTGAAGCGGTAGACATTGCATTGTTGAAGCGGTAAATATTGCATGGTTGAAACGGTAGACATTGTATGGTTGAAGCGGTAGATATTGCATGGTTGAAGCGGTAGACATTGCATTGTTGAAGCGGTAGAAATGGCATGTTTGAAGCGTTAGATATTGCATGGTTGAAGCGGTAGACATTGCAATGTTCAAGCGGTAGACATTGCATTGTTGAAGTGGTAGACATTGCATGGTTGAAACGGTAGACATTGTATGGTTGAAGCGGTAGATATTGCAATGTTGAAGCGGTAGACATTGCATTGTTGAAGCGGTAAATATTGCATGGTTGAAGTGGTAGACATTGCATTGTTGAAGCGGTAGAAATTGCATGGTTGAAGCGGTAGACTTTGCAATGTTGAAGCGGTAGACATTGCATGGTTGAAGTGGTAGACATTGCATTGTTGAACCGGTAGATATTGCATGGTTGAAGCGGTAGACATTGCATTGTTGAAGCGGTAGACATTGCATTGTTGAAGTGGTAGACATTGCATTGTTGAAGCGGTAGACATTGTATGACTGAAGCGGTAGATATTGCATGGTTGTAGTGGTAGACATTGCATTGTTGAAGCGGTAGATATTGCATGGTTGAAGCGGTAGACATTGCATTGTTGAAGCGGTAGACATTGCAATGTTGTAGTGGTAGACATTGCATAGTAAAGTGGTAGACATTGCATGGTTGAAGCGGTAGACATTGCATGGTTGAAGCGGTAGACGTTGCATGGTTGAATCGGTAGATATTTCATTGTTGAAGCGGTAGATATTGCATCGATGAAGCGGTAGACATTGCATTGTTGAAGCGGTAGACATTGCATTGTTGAAGCGGTAGATATTGCATCGATGAAGCGGTAGACATTGCATGGTTGAAGCGATAGACATTGCATGGTTGAAGCGGTAGATATTGCATTGTTGAAGCGGTAAACATTGCATTGTTGATGCAGTAGACATTGCATGGTTGAAGCGGTTGACATTGTATGGTTGAAGCGGTAGATACTGTATGGTTGAAGCGGTAGACATTGCATTGTTGAAGCGGTAGATATTGCATGGTTGAAGCGGTGGACATTGCATTGTTGAAGCGGTATACATTGCATGGTTGAAGCGGTAGACATTGCATTGTTGAAGCGGTACACATTGCATTGTTGAAGTGGTAGACATTGCATGGTTGAAGCGGTAGACATTGTATGGTTGAAGCGGTAGATATTGCATGGTTGAAGCGGTAGACATTGCATGGTTGAAGCGGTAGAAATTGCATGGTTGAAGCGGTAGATATTGCATGGTTGAAGTGGTAGATATTGCAATGTTCAAGCGGTAGACATTGCATTGTTGAAGTGGTAGACATTGCATGGTTGAAACGGTAGACATTGTATGGTTGAAGCGGTAGATATTGCAATGTTGAAGCGGTAGACATTGCATTGTTGAAGCGGTAAATATTGCATGGTTGAAGTGGTAGACATTCCATTGTTGAAGCGGTAGAAATTGCATGGTTGAAGCGGTAGACTTTGCAATGTTGAAGCGGTAGACATTGCATGGTTGAAGTGGTAGACAATGGATGGTTGAACCGGTAGATATTGCATGGTTGAAGCGGTGGACATTGCATTGTTGAAGCGGTATACATTGCATTGTTGAAGTGGTAGACATTGCATGGTTGAAGCGGTAGACATTGTATGATTGAAGCGGTAGATATTGCATGGTTGTAGTGGTAGACATTGCATTGTTGAAGCGGTAGATATTGCATGGTTGAAGCGGTAGACATTGCATTGTTGAAGCGGTAGACATTGCAATGTTGTAGTGGTAGACATTGCATAGTAAAGTGGTAGACATTGCATGGTTGAAGCAGTAGACATTGCATGGTTGAAGCGGTAGATATTGCATGGTTGAAGCGGTAGACATTGCATGGTTGAATCGGTAGATATTGCATTGTTGAAGCGGTAGATATTGCATAGATGAAGCGGTAGACATTGCATGGTTGAAGCGGTAGACATTGCATTGTTGAAGCGGTAGATATTGCATGGATGAAGCGGTAGACATTGCATGGTTGAAGCGATAGACATTGCATGGTTGAAGCGGTAGATATTGCATGGTTGATGCGGTTGACATTGCATTGTTGAAGTGGTAGACATTGCATGGATGAATCGGTAGACATTGCATGGTTGAAGCGCTAGACATTGCTTTGTTGAAGTGGTAGACATTGCATTGTTGAAGCGGTAGACATTGCATGGATGAATCGGTAGACATTGCATTGTTGAAGCGGTAGACATTGCTTTGTTGAAGTGGTAGACATTGCATTGTTGAAGCGGTAGACATTGCATTGTTGAAGCGGTAGACATTGGATGATTGAAGCAGTAGATATTGCATGGTTGAAGCGGTAGACATTACATGGTTAAATCGGTATACAGTGCATGGTTTTATTAGTTGTCGTATTGCAGATAAAAGCCGAATAAGGTTTCTCCTTTTGAAAATATTTAAATTTACTTTAACAGCGATTGTCTTTGACATAACGGCGACTGTAACACATTTTAAACTATGCCAAAGTAAAGAGACTATTAAATCGAACATCAATGGACATTTCTCTCTTGCCTGGGTGTATACACCCTTGAAAAGATAAAATATTTTAGTTTGGTTTAGGCGCACTAGGTTTTTTGTCATATGTCCTAACGAAATTAATCAGCCCTAGATTGTGAAGCAACCCACAGTGTTGATAAACACATGTCAGTCCGCACAGTGATTTTTTTTATAAAAACACAGCGGTGATAATAATGATGATATCATGAATGTTCGTCAGCTGATGAATATATACGGCGGAAAAGTATACGTTCCAATACAGGGAGAATCTGGAATGACAGCGAAATAGACAGGCGTTCGAAACCAAAGTATTAAAAAATATCAGGAAACTGTGTAATCAAGAGTAAAATAAAAGGAAAGAAAAATGTCTGGAACAAACGTGGAACCGGACCAAGGAGAAGTAAGTTCAATAAGAAATACAGTAGAAATCATCCAGTTTAATTCATCTTTATTGTTACATAGAGATGGAATATTTATAACCCGAAGGTTTGAAAGTAAACGTACAGTAAGGGACGCTGTAAATTGTCAAGGATGTTCTCTTACTCCAAAATAGGATGTACCACAAATAACTAGTCATTTAATATTTGTGCGTTTTCAGCAATTAAATTGACGGTTACAATTTTGTAACCAGTAATAAGTAGTAAGTATTAATATGTTTCATAAATGCATTATTTAGTAAGCAGTTAAAAGATTATATATCAAAATTAATGTTTGTTATACGTGTGTATGTATTGATTTTAAATGCGAGTTTCACTTTACATGCAATACACACAAGTCAAACCAACGTCTCCAAGCTGAATGGATTGACTAGACTCGTAATGAATGGGCAGGCACACGGACGGACGTCCATGTAAACATAATTGACGTCAAATGGTTACAACTACATATATATAATTTGTTCACAGTTCTGCACGTTAGCCTGCATGTTATTACCAAGGTCATGTTACAATTATGTAATAGCTTTTTGAGAGAAAAGGGCACATCGCGCGTCAACTAAGTGGTCATGAGTTCATGCCAAGACATTAGTGCAAGGTTCTTCTGAAATAATAACTAATTAGAAGGTGCTTTGTATACGTTTTAACTTAAGGCTGTATAGCAATATAACACGATTTGTTGCCAACTACAAATCTGTGAACGAGTGCCTTTAGTGTGACATGATATAACACTCCAGTATGTCGTGAACATTTTGTTTACGTTCGTGCTGAGATAAGCCCTGATCTGTTCTTATATTGATCTTTGTATCGAACTCACGACTCTGTCGCCTTATCGGGGATGATAAACGGACTTGACGAGTATTAACATTATAATTCCTGATAACCAAAATGGGGTACTACTAATACTTCAAAAATATGTTCAAGATTCAATTTTATGTACGAATCAAATAGTGAATTTAACATTAATTTGGTAGCATAGTTTTATGCACTAATACATGAATGAATACTAATAATACATTAAAATGTACTAAGTATTCAATAATTGTATTACAACGAGAGGCGTGTTTGCAAGAGCTATACCAAAATGAGACATGTCTCTCACTCAGGTTATCATATATTAAAGCATAATGTGTGTATTTAAGCTCATTTTCAAGCTCAGGACGTGTGTGTTGCTATAATAATACTTAATTTTAGTAGACATAACGATAACTTTTACGCCTTGCAGGACACATTGCATTGTATACAGGTGGACGCCAAAAAGTGGCGTCCTAAAATTTTTAAAGCTACGAGACTTTCAAAACACAATGGTCACATTATAACGGCCTCAGTAGATGCTATAAAAGTAGGTCGTAGTCAGGAAAATGTGAAGTGAAGATCAATTGAAATTTGAGCATAGATTACACTACCTGTAAAGATAAAGGTTTCGATTTGGGAGTAGGCGCAATATATTTGTTATCATCTGTCCAAACGAAACTAATCAGTCCAAGATTATTGAACAATTCGGTGTGTGTCAATCTGCACAGTGTTTTTTAATATAAAAGCAAGAGAGTACCATAAAAACTTTATAAGTTGATGGATATATCTGGGCTAAAAACTGGGAAAATCTGGAATAACCGCGAAAAAAGGATTAAAAAAGATCAAAATAATTAAGGAACTTTGTTGTACATGTACTAGGATTAGGTAAAAAAATGACAGGGACAAAAGTGGATCCGGAACAGGTAACAGTAAGTTCAATACATTTTGATGAAACGATTTCGAAATTAGGTAAATACTAGGTACGGACAGCATCAGAAATACAAACAAACGCACGGTCGAACGGAATTTTTTTTATCACATGCTTACCCTTGTTTTCCGTGTAATATACCCATTACGAATATTTTTATCTTACACATGTGTAAGATAACCTATCAGACATTTCGATTGGCCAGACTAATCACACGCAACCTAGATATCCCTCCGCATTATTTGTAAACAAAATGGTTTAAATGCCAACAAATACTTACCGTAATAATGAAGCTGTAAGACTTTCGGGAGAGAAATGGCTAACGAATCATAGTGCCAGAAAGCATCTTGTACAAACACTTTCTGATAACAATGTTCCGCCAATCAGATAATGCACATTACTAGTCACAGAAATATCCAGTCAGTCAACAAATACAGCCACAATAGTGACAAACACCACAAGAACATTTCAAACATATCCATCTTGACCAACACAAGCAATATGCAATCAATGCCATTTGCTTGCCAATTTAATCAGCTGTCGGTTACCGAAAACACAAATACGAATTCCGCAGCACAGACATCTCATTTACATTACACATCCCATAGCGGCTAGAACATCATGTTCTCTGGAAACATTCCTGGTAGGAATTAACTTTTTCAACAGCAACATCCATGCAGTACAGAGTAATGCTTCGCCGTTATCATCTGCATGTTGTGAAACACCATGTACACCAAGAAAACGCTGCAAAATCATCGTAGAAAGCGACAGCGAATATCTTTTAAATCCGTGCACACAGAAAACTTGACGGACCGATGTACGTCACATAAAGCGCATAAATGCATGTACTCTGAGTGCGACGTCATCAAATTATGTACTTATTTGGTTTTTTGGTTAAAATCGTTCGTTATGCATGTTGTTGGATATTTTACTACACATTTTTATATTTGTGACTTGTTAAGCGCTTTATCAGCTTTTAAAACTTGATAAATGCTAGTTACTTTTGTCATTTTAATTTGGAACTATTTATATGGCGCATCGTTGACATTCTACTCTGAGTACTTTGGCTGTCAAACAATCGGTTTAGAAAGTGGAACTTAATTGGTAATAAAAACACCGTTTTAAGCATGTGATAAAAAAAGATCTCACACTCGTTGTCATTTAATTCAAGAATATTATTAAACTCGTCCATGAAAGTTGTTAGTAAGCTCGCCAGAGGCTCGCTTTACAAATTTCATGAACTCGTTTAATAAAATCTTGTATTAAATGACAACTCGTGTCAGATCCTATATACATAACACGCATATGAGTATGTCTGATGTTTGAAATCAAAAAGTTAAAGAACAATATGGAAATCGTATAAGCTCGACGAGATAAAGATAGTCTTTGTACTTTTTCGATCGTAAACGTTTTATTCCATCAGGGAGTTTAACGTAATACTAGTAGTAATAATACATCCTTGAGTGAAAATAGTCAGAATATGTTTCGGGGGTTTCAGAAGCATCAGCTAACAAAGGATACGTTCTCTTGTCCTCTTAATCAAGATACCAGGACACTGGTTTATTCTCAAGGTACAAACTCGAGAGTTATATCAGCTTATTCACAGTCAGCATAATCAAAATCGAACTAAACTTATGAAGTACATACAAACAAACTAAACTAGAATGTTTGCTTTTACACCAGGCTGACGGCAAGGCCCCATTCAATTTCAACAGTTACGCCACTAAGAAGACTCTCGCGAAGGGCCTCCTGGATATTGGGCTGCTGATGGCGAACGCCTCCCAGCTTAAATCCCTCATCAGTCTGGGACCCGACGCGGAGTATTATTACCCCAACATGGTACTGATATGTCTCTCTATAGCACTTCAGGTAAGACCAATAACAAGTACACAATGACGAACGTGGGTACGTGTTAACAACTTTCTGTGAATGAACTTTTCTGCAACGTAATCAATATATATGTGTATAAAGTACCTCTTGACATGTGATCTGCATATTTAAAAAAAAACAACAGTTTGTCTCCGATTTAACTTTCAGTTGCTTTCATGTTCTACCAGGTTAAATACTTTTCATTAAAAAAACACAATTTCAATGTTGTTGATGTCATGTGTAATAATCGCTTATAATATTGTTAGTCATTTGGTTAATTTGTCAATATCAAGATTTCGAAACTCATTTTGTAGTATATGGCCTGGCTTACAGTTTGTTCGTTCTTCACATACTTGATTTACAGAAAACGGATACGTGCAACTGGCGTTTTGGTTTAAACAGTATTTATTCATATGTTGTTAATCAGCATTTTGCAAGAATACAGGGTAAAGGATTGAAGAGATAGCGTAGAGCTGATATTAAGACTTCTCTCCTTATTTAGATATCATTAATACATAGATATGGTATACTGGCATTTTACAATCTCGTAAGCGATTCCGTTTTAAATGGAAACATTCAGTACCGTTTTGTACTGTTTGAAATTTTTAAAGTTAAAATTCATATAAACTTGGTTCAAAACTATTAAGCGTATTCGTTTCCAGATTGTGTCATATTCTCTATTTTCTGCGTCGTAAAGGCTTTGAAGACGAGCATATATGCGATCGGGCTAGATACCATCGTCAAAGGGCTGTGTTTGCTCTCACAGTGATAAAATATCATTAATTTTAATCCCCTCTTTCAGAAAAAAACATTGAATACTGTCGCCGGATTGTCATAACTGTACTACATAATATATTACATCTTTTTAAAATTGCCCTTTTCTGTATTTTTTTTACATGCCTCTTGGAGGCATGTACGACGAGTACTCATAGGAACGAGACAGCCCATCAGCCGTCATTGGCTGGTGATGACTGTATTTTCTATGAACTCCCTCATTTTAGAGATTGTGACTAGGGTTTTCTCCTGGTACTTGCATGCATATTGCAAAAATACGTAACGCTGACCAGCTTAACAACAAAGCTGTCATAGGCTTTGCATATTCAATTACGGCGATTTAAATGCTAAAATCTCCATTTCAGGTCATGACCGGAGTGATGCTTCTTGTCCTCGGAAGCATGGACGGCAATAATCTAGAGAAACGGAGTACCGCCAACCGTCTAAACAATGTCGTCGTCGGCTTTGTATTTGCCATTACGGTGATAAATGTGTTTGTTGGTGCATTTGGAATCAAAAGGACAGGAAACTGATTAGCAAAAATGTTGTTGATATGTAAATCCATGAATATCCATACCTTACTATGAAATGGTACTGTACATGTTGTATATAGTTCTGTCAACAGACATGTTTCACTTTACTTTCCAATGAAATGAGCTAAAACAGGCAGTTCAGTCATGCTACTAACATTTACATACGGAAATTAAGTTTGGACAGTGTTTGATCTGCATTTTAAACGATAATTCACTTACATTTTTACAGTTTCACGTTTTCAAAAAAATCCTTGTGATTGTTTAAGAAATTAGGTCAAGCTGTAATGCCATCAAGCTGTATGTGTGTAGTTAATATGAAGTGTTTTGAATCTATGTAACTATGTAAATATATTTGAATGACAGAATGAATATGGGAGTAAACATTGGGAGTATTTGAAATTAGATAGATACATGCATTTTATAAACGCAGTGAGGTAACAGCGTTTAAGCTTGCAATAGCCCTCATGTGTGACATAACATGCAAATTGACAAATAACTGAATTGATATCATTTTCGATCTTTTTAAAGTAAGACCAACTACAACACTGCTTCGCGAACTTTAAGGTTCATTTGGTGTCTAATGAATTAATACTTAAAAGCAAATGATCTTCGTAATTCCAATTCTGTATTTCCAGGTATTATAAGACAAAAACCTAACGATTGTGTTTATATACTTTCAGATGGGTGTCTTTAAAGGGAAAAAGAGGCGGGTATATTCATGTCGAGAACAAAATCACTCCGTAGCTCAAAATTTGCAAGAAAATGTATTTTACAGTCAATCACTTAAATAAACAAGCACTCCCTTGCCATCTCAGAAAAAAAAATTCCTTCGTTTGCATTGGATAATTTCTATGCTTCAAGGGATGAATCTTTTTTTCTTAGATGGCAAGGGAGTGCTTGTTTATTTAGGTGAATGACTGTAAAATACTTTTTCTTGCAAATTTTGAGTTACGGAGTGATTTTTTTTCTACATGAATAGCCCCGCCTCCTTTAAAGACACCAATCTGAAATATGTAAACACAATCGTTAGACTTTGCCTTAAAATACATGGAAATACATAATTAGAATTACGACGACCATTTGCTCTTAAGTATAAATTTATTAGGCACCAAATGAACTTTAAAGTTGGCGAAGCTGTGTGGTAGTAGGTCATACTTTAAAAGGATCGAAATTTTAATTCCGCTGAGATGAAGTCCATCCCACCGACGGAAAGGTATTCATGAGCCAAAAAGGAAGAAACATATAAAAAACATATAAAAAATACTGGCCATAACTCAGGTTTGATTATGAGTATAAAAACAGTTTACAAGTAAATTGTATTTGTATGCGGAACTTGACCGCTTTGTACCATGATGGTCGTAATCGGTTATTTCTACGCTATTCACAAGTCTTTCCGAAATGGATTTGGACGTTTTGTTTTATTGAAAAAAACAACAACCTTGGACGTTTCCAAGTGCCTCCGACTTTTAACCTCGGACATTCGCACTCTCAGGTGTTTCAATCCTTTGATGGATAAACTAGGGTTTATTTAGTTCAAATTGCATTCTTTACGGAAGGCCATTCCTGTTTATTATGCCTATGTATAACAAAACCACAAAATAACAAGTGGTTTGAGAATACTAATCGGACATATAGCAAACGCATTTCAAGTATCAGGCACTTTGTTAGATTAAACTGCCACTTTATACACCAGCTTGACGACATCCCCTAGGTATCGAAGAATGCAGCATGCCGTCTTTGGTATATAACTTTGTTATATCGACTAGTCAACGTGGCGATGATGACAGTTAATAAATAAATCACTCACTTCCGTGCTTGTATTTAGAGCTCAGCATTGATATACTCTATCGATTTCACCATGTCTAAGTGTTTGGTTTGTTCGTAAAAGAAGAGCGGCACTTGTGGAGAATTTCAGGGGGTAATGTATGCAAATTGTTTAAAAACTAATTATTGGGCAATTATACGGTATTCTAGGATAATCTTTATACATTTTTCTACATCCACTTGTCACCCATTGCATCATAGACTCTTCGATCTGTAGATCATTCAAGCACACCATGCATATTTACATTAAACTTGTCATTTTTACCATGTTAACACACTTTACTTTCTCTCTGACCTTTATGATAGCTATTTGAAACAACTTAAAACATCACAAATCTGTATTTACTGATTTTTGAGTCGATTTCATTAAATCTACTTCTTATTCTCAACCTATTTTAAACTATTAGAAACGTAGGACACGTAAACCTGTATTGAGATTAATTACGTAATCAACGCATAGGTGGAAATTTCAGCGATTAAATTATCACTAAAATTGGTTTTGAATTTTGACCTTTTCATTGTTAAAGTTTTGACAAATAATTCACTTTGGGTCGTATATTTTTACATATTAAATATTTTAATATGTCATACAATCTTTATGAATGATAAAGTTTGTATGAAATATTAAAATATTTAATCTGTAAAAATATACGATGAAGAGTGGGTTATTTGTTCATTATGTGTATAAAGAGTACAAAAACACCATTTTTGTTTTATAATTCTCAGTCCAAGACATCACTGAGTCGCTCGAATCAGATAGCTCGACTGGCCAAAAATGCAGTCCAGGTAACTGATTCTGGTTGGATTTGTAGCTCTTGTGTTATGATCCTTTGTCAAAATTAGACCAAATTGACATTGCCTATTCCTGACCATTTTACACGTCTTTTACAAATCCACAAGTTAAAAAGTTCGAGAGCTTACATCTTTTTAACTGTACCTATATCATATGCATGTCGTTGTTTTCATCATTTAAGTCAAATGAGTTAAACATGATAATGCATTGATTTTCTTTTTTGCATCATCTTATATAGTGCGTCTTAAATGAATAAGTTTAACCCAAATTAACTTCCTTATTGTGTAGAAACACAACGTGCATGCGACAATGGCTAATATAAGAGGTGATAAAATAGCGTATATTTTCTCGTCAAATCCTGGTTCAAAACAATCATTTTGAATTGTTCAATGACCATATTACGCAATCAATGAATCAAGTTTATGAATACCAAAGCACTTTCACAAGGTTATTAATTTCCACAAGAATCTTATAAATATATCTTAAATATAGAGAAATCGTATACAATACAAACCAAATGCATGAGCTGTATTGTTTGAGCTTCTTAATTAGGGAAAGATCCTGTCAAGACTAAACATGCATAATCGGAAATTACAGGAACAAATCATGAGGGGGCGATGCATTTATATAAAACCAGCTGTTTGAAAAAACGCAAGCCAAACCAGCGCTTTGTAGCATTCATCAACATTGTGAAAACATACATACGTTTTGAAGTAAGTCTAGTTTATATTCAATCATTTTTATTGAAAGTTTATAAAATTAAAGTGTTTTTTTGCGTATTTAATTAATTTTGTTCAAATGGCAACTCAAGCAGTCCAATATTCAAAATCAGAAACGCCCGGTACTGGAACAGAACAGACTTCTGAAGTGAAACTGAGAGCGAGTGGAACCGCAACAGATGGAAGTCCGGTAAGAGGGATTTTTTTTCGTTTTATTCTGGAAGACAAAGAATATACTAAAATTACCAGTCAAACATAAGCTTTGGTCGCATTGTTGATAAGCCTAACACTGTTTCTGTTTACTGGTCTTTTAGACTATAAAGGAGTACAATTAATTTTCATTTATCAAATCGGAGCGTTTAATACGAAAATGTGTGAAATATGCTTAATTATTTTAAATTTGTTAATCAAAGGTGACTTTTGTAAATGTTGATGTTCAGATTAAACGATGTACTTCTAAAATATGTTTAAATGTATTGTTAAACGTGTTATTGTTCAATAATCAATTTACTGTTGAATGTTGAATAAACATATATTAAAAGTAATATAATACTGAACATAAACCGTGACGTTGTTGAATCATGATTTACTATTTAAGTCACAGGCAAACATTCACGCTAATACTTTCTTCCCAATAGGTAATTATTCATCCAAAACTGCAGTTCGGCTACAACAACTACGCGACAAAGAAGACCTTGGCTAAAGGCCTTCTGGATATTGGCCTTTTGGTCGCAAACGCCTCCCAACTGAAATCACTACTCAGCTTGGGGCCAGAGCAGGAACACTTCCATGTTAACATGGTCCTTATAAGCCTATCAATTTCGTTACAGGTAAGTGGGTGTTCTAGTAACTTTTACGTTTTTGATAACTTAGAAACTGCTAATATCACAAATATTCTGCATAAGTTATATGCTTTTATAAAAGTAATGGTTGTAACTATTAAACACAGACTTATTTGTAAGTCTAGCTTTACTGTTAATGTTTAATAAAGCTTTGTTAGACCACAAAATTGTTGGCAATGTGACGATATGTTTCAGATGGCTTATGTGGTCATATGTTTTTACAAAAAAAAGATAACGTGCTCAAACATACCGATGAATATCATATTTATGATATAATATAACATAGAATTGTTCGATATCTTCTCAAAAGTATACACTGTAAATGTTTTGGTATAAAATTATCAGAAGTATCCTAAATGGAACAGCATTGATTCAATTTGGCCATTAAAGGCTAGGAAGAAAACACTTGAGCAAACAGATACTGATAAAGCCTTTAGAATTAATTCTTAATTTCCTCAAATGGATTACATATGTAGTAACATCTTTTCTAGTGGCATGATCCGTATATGTTTATTGCACAAACATGTGTCCTTATACTGTTTATTACAATTATATATTCATATTTTATTCACATTTAAGATAGACACGGGAATCTTACTCTTGATCCTTGGAAGCATGGAACCGAACGGCAAGCACCTAGAGGAACGACGTACCGCGCATCGGCTTAATGACGTCATCGTTGGTTTTGTGTTCGTCATTACCGTTATTAACATTTTCATTGCGGCGTTTGGAATAAGACTTACGGAGCAAATTCAATCTGAAGCAAAGCTTTGACAAGTGTAAGATGAATTGATCAGACGTTGGTTTGAAACGAAGTGGTTTTATCTAACGACAGAAGTCATTTTACATTGGTTAACACTTCTATAAATACAGAACTGTGATATTTTACATTTGTCTTATACATAAAATGCGTTTATATATGGTCACTATAAAGGAAGATGTAACATACAAAAGAAAACTTGGGTTGTCTTTGAATAGGCGTTTAACCATTTCAACATATAGACAGAGTTATTTACCCTGGGGACAAAATATATATACAGACTTTCTTGCATGTAGCGACTGTTTTATTTAGTGCTGCTTTAATAAGATGGTAATGTAATTCAATATAAGGCAAGAAAAAGGGTACACAGGAGTTTTATTGTATACATGAAGATATGTATTCATGCATCGTGTGTTAAAAAGACTCACATAGAGGATCGAATAACAAATATTGGGAGTTTAGATTATTTTCTGGACCGAATGAAAGCTTTGAAACTAATAATAATTTGTCAGAGCAAGCTACTGTAAGCTTGATTCACGCAAGAAATGTCTATAAAAGTTAAAATACTGCCTTTGGGGTAAATACAACAAAATTGATCTGCGGTAGGTTTAGTGTTCATGTAATCCAAATGTTCCAGTATGCTTCAATACAGTTGAATTAACAAACATACATATAATTACATGTAATAACAATATAAAATAAAACGCAACATCACACGTATTTCTATTTATTATATAATATGAAAAAGGTTTGTATCAGACAGTATCTGCTAAGTAGCCCGTATCAACAAAGGACTAATGAGATAAATGACATTCCATACAAAATAACAGTAATGACAACAATAACAACACTCACATGGCATCAACAGCTACATATACACTTACAAGTTTATGGAGCTGAAATTCTCACTGGTAATCTCTCAAATCTCATGTTGGTTACTGTGGTTTCTACTGCAAGCAATAATTATAACAGTGAACCACATGCAAAGCCAAAAACACAGAATGCACAACAAATACAACATATTGCAATGAAAAGAATAACACCCTAGAATTAATACATACCGAACATGGAATATTTCAATAATTAAGCTAAAACAATAAAACTCTAAAGTGCCTTGAAATGCTGCAATAACATCAAATGTCATTAAAGGGTAGCAGTCAAAATAATAGTAATGGAGTAGACAAGACTTTGAATAAATCCTGCAATATCCACAGGGCTACATTGCTGTAGTCGATCGTTTGGAATGATACGGATATACTTTTCCTTTAAGATGAGCTCCATACTCGGTCAAGCGTCTCTCTGCATATTTGTGATAATTATAAAACCTGTAAAAATTTGACGAAATAACCCCAATTGGCAGAGCCAAAATAATAACACCACACACTGCGCATGCGCAAGCAATTACGTGGCCTAATACTGTTTCCGGTACGTAATTTCCGTATCCGACTGTTGTCATGGTGATCAACGCCCAGTACATTGCGCTAAATGCGTTGTTCATTTTCTCGTTATATGAATATTCAGCTGCAAACATGAAAAACCCAAACAGACACACAAGTATTGCCATCAAAAAGAGAACCATTTTAAGTTCCTCTTTTGAGGAACGAACGGTAAGTGCCATAATGTTAAAAGACTTAATTGCGCGTGCAAAATCAAACAGCCGAAATAACTGCAGAATAATTCCATACCGCACTATCACAAATAGTACGAGACCTGGTTTTGTCGTCAAAATTTCGAGATTCAACTCTAAACCAAAAGTTATCCAAAAGCAAATGTAGCCAAGGAATGTAAGAACTCTTCGAGTGTTCCAGAATTGCCTCCTAACCGGGTATACGATGAAACATACCAACATCTCCGCTGTCATAATAAGCACCAATGCGGCCATACTTGTTAAGAATGCATCATTCCATTTCAAATCTTTCAACTTTTTCCCCGTTTGATTTTTAAAGCCGAAAATATCTACCATTCGTTGGAGAATTTTATCATCCTCTTCAGAACTCTTGTCAAATGCGATGGGCAAGGTTGCGATGCACAGTAAAACCGTCGATATTACCACAATAAATGACATAAACACTGCCCAGATCTGAAAGAAAAATATAATTATAAATTTGTTTGTTAAATAACACAGACAGTGTGTGTATACCACGTGATACATTACGTCATAAATGCTACATCGAAAAGCAACATTTTGCTTAAAATGAAGACTCAAATCAAAGATAACTTTTCTTTTACAACATCATTTCAAAAATATTTTGCAGAAGTGTTTTAAGAAAGTAAACCCTCAATTAAACTCTGGTAAAAGATCGAAGGCAGGGCTCCTTAAGCGGCGTAGACTGCGCTATGTTTCATTTAAAATGGTGAAGAAATAGTGAAGTTATCTTTGTTTAAATACTTTATTCAAAACAAAATATTGCCTTCCGATGTAGCATTTATGACGCAATTTACTGGGGTGAGATTGGTATGTTTGCCCATCTATTAAGATATAAAAAATGAGCTTGAGCTCTTCATTTACACGATTTAAGCCTCTAAAATGACACATGTGTTGCTGGACTATCAGATTATTATGTTTTTACAATCGATCCACGTACAAATAAAAATGGTAATGGTGTTGACTTAATTAAATGTGAAGATTATAACTGACATGATAAGGTTTATGAGATATTTGTTTCAAAATGTTGCGGCAAGTGAGATTCTGAGTATCAACACTATTGTTAAAACCGCCAGTTCAACGGCTTTTACCACAATAAACGCGTTTTAGGTGGTGACATATATGATCATGTGTATCGTATTACCTGAGGCGAGTACAGCACTTTGGACGCTTAATCGACAGTTCCAGTGCTTATTATTGTCGTAACCGAAAGACATATGCGTTTTGGATTTTAAGAAAGAACTGGATTTTTGGGAAATTTCTCCGGGCCCCGTGTTGCTGGGAAGCCTATTACAGGTAACGCAGTTATTTCATAGTGTAGATTCAATCCAATGGGCACGTTCATTCAAGATTCGAAACTTAAAACATCATAAACACGAAGGATTATAACAGATGGCAAAACTCAGATTATTCTGTTTATTCGTTTAACTCATACGGATATAAAGCAATCTAACAAAAGTGTGAAACAAATATAATTTTAACTTACGCCTTAATCGAATAAAGGCCTTAAAATGAATCAGAGACAAGCACAATAACATTCAATGTAGTGAACTTACAAATGCATGTCTCGAAGACTGTGGCTCATCCAAAAAAAGCCAAAGTCTCTCTTTCAAATCTTTTCGTTGCCCCAGCATCAGACATACGTTCGTGTTTTCCCTGTAGTTTTCCATCAGGCGTGTCATGGTATCTTCTTCGGACTGACCCCTGCATATTGAACGCAATAACGTTTGTCAGTATATAAACAGATGGTCGAGAAAAGGCAACACGAATGTCAAAATGAGCATGCAATATCAACTGTGTCAGTAGAATTTAACATGTATTTTGAAAACGAATGTATAAAATGCCATTGCGTAAAACTATTGTATAAACTGATACTGCGTTACCTGTAATAGGCTTCCCAGCAACACGGGGCAACATGGCCCGGAGAAATTTCCCAAAAATCCAGTTCTTTCTTAAAATCCAACCCGCATATGTCTTTCTGCAGATGGACAACACCTTTTCTGTACGCGTCCAGTATGATATTGAAAAAGACTGGATTTCTGTCAAAGAAGTATTCATTCCTGTCCGTACTGGTCTCGAGTACCAAGTCATCCTCTTGCAAGCGAGCAAGCTTTGATTCTGGAAAGGAGTACAAGGTCTCACGGTAGCATTTAAATACTGTTCCTCCTATGTCTAGTTTAACTAGACTTTGGTTCGAAATCTGCCACACTATCGTTGAGTTGTCGGTGTGTATTTTTCTGCTCATTGTGCATTCATCTTTTCTTTGTCATTTCAAGAAAAACATTTCTTGCATAGTCCAGGAGGAACACATTGTCATGAAATAAGTTTGCATTTGTTCGAATTATCTATGTGTATTGCCTGTTAAAAAAAATAAAAAATAATCCCCCAAATTTCAGCCAACAAGAAAAAGACACCATGCCATATTTTACACAACGTTAAAAACGGAAATTTTTATACTAGTGCATTATCTGTTTCTATTATTGATAATGGGATTATTGTTTTCTAGACTTCTGGTATATCCGTCATCGTAATGTTCAATTACCTAATCCCCACTGGAGGCAATGTGGCAGCAGCGTTGACGGAAACTGTAAAAGTGTTTT
Organism: Mya arenaria; assembly: GCF_026914265.1. NCBI lineage: Eukaryota > Metazoa > Mollusca > Bivalvia > Myida > Myidae > Mya > Mya arenaria. The sequence goes on along the minus strand of NC_069135.1, from coordinate 26,666,159 downwards.
CCGATATATTCAAAGAGGTGTAGCCAATCATCACAAACGGGGTAACTGTATGGGCTTGCATGTCGTCAGTAGGTCTAAATAAATCTCCATAAAGTTGTATTAAAGCATTCTAAACTCTGACTTTGATGTCACATGTGATGCAGATACTAACAATTATTTAGGTGAAGTTAAAATTGGACCGTCCTTTAAGGCCATACGGTAGCTGATCTCCAATTAGGGTACAGCTGGTGCGAATTTTATTAATTTACTAAGCGATGTCCAAAGCGTTCACTATGCATCTAAATATTATTTTCAATCCATTAAAATGCGCTCGGCTTGATGACAAATTATATTCCCTTCCTTCTTTATCTTTAAATCAAAGTTTTGAATCATTTAAAGGGTCATACTGCTACATCAAGGCTTAAAACAAAAGAGGTTGAATGAAACAATCGTAAGCAACTCTTAGATATCTACGGATTTATTACGCTATTTCCACGGATACATTACGCTTAAGGCCAGATTATCCTCTAAAGTCAAAGGGTCGGCTTGTTTTCGCCCCTGGGCAATGCCATGTATCAAACATTAGCTACGCTTGTGAGATATCTACTGTCAAACGTCAGCCATTGGGTTTAAATTGCATGTTACGAGGACAACTATTGTCAGAGGTTTAAATTATTTATGTCCATCACTCAGAAAATATCCACTCGTCGTTTTATTTCTATTAATCTTTAATCTGGCAGTATGTATAGCAAGGTTTGGAATTTCTGATGGATCCGGTTACGCGTTTGTTTCGCCGCTTAGATTCTATAACGAAAACTTTTGTGTGAAATGGCAAAAGGTCATAGGTTAATATTTATGCATGCTACCATCCAGTGCAACATATTTATAGCAATTACTCGAGTTCATTTTTTGCTGTAGAATAAGTTTTATTTATGGTCAAAATAGTGTATGAAAAATTATATAGAATGATGCTCGGCCGCTATGTGATAAGGTGCATTGAGAGTGAGATTGAGAAATGTCTTGTTAAGTATCTTTATGATATGCGGAATGTGAGCATGGTGTGTGTTTACTTCTGACCGATAATGCGATCAGTACAGTTGAAAACATGTATTTTATCACGTTTCTACCCAAATATTTACCCAATATAAACTTACCTTCCTTAAGCGTTTAACGATCGTATAACGATGCGATGGCAACATATGCACAAGCGGAACTAAATGAAACCATAATAATTGACTGAGGTCTTTGTTAATTTGAAAACAAAAAAAATCTTTGTTAGTAGTCGCTTGATTCAACAGCATAAAGATATCAAATTTGTGAAACATAGCTCAAATGTATGAAAGCGCATGTCATATAATTTGAAATTTATCTTTGGATCCATTACGACGAGATGAAAATAATTAATAAGTGAAATACAAACTAATAAGGTTATTGCATTATAATTATAACCATTATTGATGTACAAATCTTAAAATGTTTAGATTAACAAATATATATTGTAAATATGAAAACATTTTCTACAAATTCATGCACACAATTACTCGGCGAGGAGCCCTGTATTTCTACCCTTTTTAATTCTTAATTGTCTGGCTCATCGAAGTTTTCCGATTCTGTCAAACCTGTCTGCAAGTTTAGAAAACCGCCGCTGGTCTCTTTTAGTAAATAATAAAGTAAACCTTATACTATTGGGATAGCAAATATAACTCAAATAGTAAGTTTTTTTGAACAATGTATAATTGCACGGACTGAAAACCTGCCAAACGTACGTAGGAATTCTAAGCGACATACAACTGATATTAATCATATTTCCCGGAGTTTGTGTAGCTCTATGTAGCCTTGTGTGGTATGAAGGTACGCAGCGTCTGAGGTAAGCCTCAAGTGCAAAAAAGAAAAGAAATCAAACATACGGAAATCAAGCATTTTAGTGACATGTAATGCAATATTTACACTATTCCAGTACAGAATTAAGCGCTATCCCGCTGGTCCGATTTTGTTGTTGTTTTATGAATATTCCATGTGGTGGGAAAGGGGACATGAAATTCACTCAAACTACTCCCATGACTCGTTTTACCAAGAATCCTTTCAACAAAAGTGTTTGGGTTCGACTTTACATCGACTTTAATTCCTGAGCTTCGATCAACAGAAATATGGAGTCCAGTGAGTTTTTAACTGGTCTTTACATTAAGCATATTGACGGAAACATAGTCGTGTGGTTGGTCACTTGACTGTCAATTCAATGTTGCATGTCTGATCACAAGCCTTACTACAAAATATGCAAACCGTCTTCCGGAAGGAACGTAAACGAGGGGTCCCATCTGTCAATGTTAGAAACTACGCACGTTAAAGCACCATAATAATATTCTGTCAGTGTGTTATATCCAACAACATAACAAGACGTGGATAGTCTTGGAACTGTTTGAATACAATCAACGTGCACACCCGATACCAAAAATGAATAGTTTATCCAAAATTGCTGTAGATTAACGGTACTCCTTTTAAATTAGAAAGTCGAAATGTAGTGCCTAACAACTCTTTATGTTCACAATAACCATGTAGTTTAAACTACTAATCTGTATCGATGTGTTACATACGCTGGCGTTTAAACACACGTTGCTTGTTATTTAATTGTATACAGTCTTGACTTGTTTATTACCTGTTTTTAAAACTGTCCGAAAATCAAGTCGGGTATCATGTTTCTTCGCTTCATTTCACAATTTAGTTTGAAAACAAATTATTCAAACACCCATACTCGAGTCCACTGTCAAAAGTGTAAGACGCACAATTTAAAATTAAAGGAAGAAAATTCCAAACCAACTATCTTTAAAAGTTTGTGATAGGTAGCTGATTGAGTGAGTACAAAGAAAAGGAAAAGGAACTTAACTGTGGTTTAGAAGTGCAGAAATTGTATTGTTATATTTAAGGCAGCTTCTTCAATAAGGGAGGAAAGAAAAACACCAACTTTCAAAATGGCCGACGAAGATGGAGATGGAGTAATTATTACTTTGTTGATTGCATTAATTTTACTCTTTGTTGTGTGAACCCGGACAGGTTCTACATTCTGCTTCGATCTGTTTCGATTTAGAACATTTTACCATCTTAAGGCGTCTTTTAAGGACCGATAACATTATATCTTTAAATGCTCATTCAGAGTTCATTTCGAATACGCCAATAGTATTAAATTACATGAGAGACGGAATAATTTTAATTATGAAAATTGTGTCGATTTATTTTAAATCAATTACTTAATTGCAAACTGCTATTTTACAGAACGACCACACTGTATTCAACTACAACACCAGGAAGACGATTGCAAGCGGTTTATTTGACGTTGCATTGGTGATAGCCAACGCCTCTCAGCTTAAAGCCCTGGTCAAAGCTGGCCCGGGTTACAAATTCTACTATCCAAACATTGTCCTCATCTGCATGTCAGTTCTTCTTCAGGTAAGAGAATGCATCATGCGCAGGTAAGAGACCATGACAATTTGATACCGTGTTAAGCGACATCGGACGGGGAAGTTTTCAACCTTCAAAACTTGAAGGAAAAGCAGATATTTAGCACATTTAAAATTAAACACAAATATGGTGTTCTAGCGGCAACTAATATATACATGTTGCAAATGTGATAAGATCTTATATCAAAAATAGCATTTTTTTTACCAAAATGCGAGGGCGTCGTTATTTACTGACGTTATGATGCACAGTTTTTTCAAATCAATTTTGATGTTAAATAGTTTTTCACAATTAGTAATAATTGAATGATTTTTCAAACAATTAATATTTTGATCGTTCTGTTTTGAATATCGTTATTATATTTGATTAAAAGTACACTGTGACGTATTGAAACAATGGGCGCGTTGATGTGTGTGACTCATGTTCCATCGGGAATGGAACTTTTTCCAAGCACTGGTCACATGACCGGAAACACAAAAATACATCCATGAAAGAATAATATTTTTCTATTCTTTTGCGCTTTGTTTGACGCTGAACATAAATCAGATTGCTATGATCTAATATAATTGATTGTTTTCAAAGAAACATAATCGAGGTATCGCCATAGCCTCTAATTTCGGTGGTCTTGCAAAATCTATAAACTACTCAAATGTTATCCGCCTATATGGACTGAAATCGTTGGCTTCCACTTGCGATGCCTTTATCGATACATAATGGTATATGTTGGGATTATCTTGTTTGTGTTGACCACATTTGTATCCCTCAAAATCTTCTCCAATTAAGAGCTCCATGACTAACACTCGGAAAGTAGGTCATTTACAGCCTTAGTCACATAATTATGCTCTGAAGTTCACGGTTCAAAACAGCATCATACATGCAGATTCTCTTTGAGCAGAATTTTGTTTTGTATATGCAAGTTCAAGACAATTTAAATGTTTTGAAGCAAGCATTTTCCAGATAGATATTGATTTCAGAAACAATGTCGAGATGTTTTACCAAAATTAGGCAAAAACAATGGCGTTTTTAAGACATATATTGTCAGACATGTTTTAATTCCGCCCAGTAACAACAAACTAATAGTGGAAGTTGTTTACAGTTCATCGTTGCGGGGTTTCTCGTGAAGTTGGCCAGCTTGGAGGCAGAAAAGGAACCGGGTGACGGAGCGCTGCTAATTCGATGGAACAAAGGGAAGACGCGTCTCAACAACGCAACTATGGTGCTTGTAGTTGGCATTGTTTTTATAAACGCGTTCATTGGCTCGTTTGGCATTGAAATGACTGAAGAGAAAGTATAGCGCTTTATGCCGCCATGGCTATTGTGGAACATTTCAGTGTAACGCTTTCATGAAAACTTTGTGACTATTATGGATTCTTTAAGCGAAGCGCTTATGGACATTTCGTGACTAATTTTGACTTTATATGTTGTACGACTAGTTATTAAAGTCCACTTTAATAGAGTAAAACTGTTATATTGGTATGCAATTTAAACTAATATCAAGAAGGACAACTCATTTTCTAACGATTCAAATGATTTATGCAAAGATTTGTTCCCTTGCAGCTTTGTATATTATATAATAAGCAGTGATCTCCCCTAAGAGGCGGAGGAAAGACGGAGATTTGCATAGCAAAGTAGCCGCTGGTATTTAGTATTATATGCATTCAATAATGGTACATTCCGTTTGAGGTTTTTTAAAACACGACAATTCTAACATTTATTTAAAGAAAATTGAAAATAAAATAAATAAATTGCAAGAGTGCAACTGGCACAGAGGAGGAGTGAGCAACTCAATAGGGATTTGCTGTAGAATGACAGTATAATTCCGTGGCCAAATTCATGTCTGGAAACCTGAAAAGAGAATAAGCAGATCCTAAGTGCATGTATTTTTATTGAAAAAAAAAACACACAAAAAAAAATCATATAAAAACATGTATATATTTATACGAGTAATACATATCATTGAACACATGTTTCATGTTGTAGCACATTGTTCAGAGCACGCTTTAAGTTAACAATGATATTAAATGATGTGTATGGTCATTTGATGCGCTCATTTTCTTAAATAAAAGAAGCACAGTTGTAAATTTCCAAATCTCAATCTCAAAATTTATTAGTTCGTACACTAACTTCATTTCAAGAGCAGTAAAGATTTGAAAGAAAGCAATAACTACGTTTACTGAGCATCATTAAGCAGATCCATGATTATAATACCTGGGTGCCTGGAATGATATTCGATCACCGGCTCCGTTTGCCTATAAGGTTATTCGATACTGTAATATGCAGCGAAAAAAGCCCAAAACAAGGGGTATGCATAATCGAAGATATATCAGCATACCTGCACGTGATGAGGTTGGGAACAATTTTGCCATTTAGGGGACTTTAAACCCTACAAGAAGCATCCCTGGGGGTGCTTGGGATGATATTTGGTCACCGGGAACTAACGCGTTAAAATATGCCAATTTTCGCGACTGTTCGTACTTTTAGCGCGCTCCCATATAGCCTGTAATGGGGAGCTAATCTCGAAGATATCTCCTTACCCAAAAATGGTATTAGGTTCGCTAAGGTCATAAAATTTAGGGCTCTCGATGCCCTACAAGAAGCACCCGTCGGGGTGCCTGGAATGATATTCGATCACCGGCTCCGTTTGCCTATAAGGTTATTCTATACTGTAATATGCAGCGAAAAATGCCGAAAACAGGGGTATGCATTATCGAAGATATCTCAGCATCCCTGCATGTGATGAGGCTGGGACCAATTTTGCCATTTAGGGGACTCTAAACCCTACAAGAAGCACCCCTGGGGTGCTTGGGATGATATTTAGTCACCGGGAACTAACGCGTCAAAATATGCCAATTTTCGCGACTGTTTGTACTTTTAGCGCGCTCCCATTTTAGTAAGGGGGTGCTAATCTCGAAGATATCTCCGTAACCAAAAATGGTATGAGGTCCGCTAAGGTCTTAAAATCTGGGCTCTCGATGCCCTAGAAGAAGCACCCGTCGGGGTGCCTTGAATGATATTCGATCACCGGCTCCGTTTGACTATAACGTTATTCTATACTGTAATATGCAGCGAAAAATGCCCAAAACAGGGGTATGCATGTTCGAAGATATCTCAGCATCCCTGCACGTGATGAGGCTGGGACCACTTTTGCCATTTAGGGGACTCTAATCCATACAAGAAGCATCCCTGGTAGTGCCTGGGATGATATTTGGTCACCGGGAACTAACGCGTCAAAATATGGCAATTTTCGCGACTGTTCGTACTGTTAGCGCGCTCCCATATAGCCAGTAAAGGGAGCTAATCTCGAAGATATCTCCGTAACCAAAAATGGTATGAGGTCCACTAAGGTCTTAAAATTTAGGGCTCTCGATGCCCTAGAAGAAGCACCCGTCGGAGTGCCTTGAATGATATTCGATCACAGGCTCCGTTTGCCTATAATGTTATTCTATACTGTACTATGCCGCGAAAAAAGCCCAAAACAGGGGTATGCATGATCAAAGATATCTCAGCATCCCTGCCCGTGATGAGGCTAGGACTATATTTGCCATTTAGGAGACTCTTAACCCTACAAGAAGCAGACCTGGGGGTGCCTGGGATGATATTTGGTCACCGGGAACTAAAGCGTCAAAGTATGCCAACTTTCGCGACTGTTCGTACTTTTAGCGCGCTCCCATATAGCCTGTAAGGGGGTGCTAATCTCGAAGATATCTCCGTAACCAAAAATGGTATGAGGTCCGCTAAGGTCTTAAAATTTAGGGCTCTCGATGCCCTAGAAGAAGCACCCGTCGGAGTGCCTTGAATGATATTCGATCACAGGCTCCGTTTGCCTATAAAATTATTTTATACTGTAATATGCAGCGAAAAATGCCCAAAACAAGGGTATGCATGATCGAAGATATCTCAGCATCCCTGTACGTGATGAGGCTGGGACCAATTTTGCCATTTTGGGGACTCTAAACCCTACAAGAAGCACCCCTGGGGGTGCCTGGGATGATATTTGGTCACCGGGAACTAACGCGTCAAAATATGCCATTTTTTGTGACTGTTCGTACCTTTAGCGCGCTCCCATATAGCCTGTAATGGGGAGCTAATCTTGAAGATATCTCCTTAACCAAAAATGGTATTAGGTTGGCTAAGGTCTTAAAATTTAGGGCTCTCGATGCCCTACAAGAAGCACCCGTCGGGGTTTCCTGGAATGATATTCGATCACAGGCTCCGTTTACCTATAAGGTTATTCTATACTGTAATATGCAGCGAAAAATGCCCAAAACAGGGGTATGCATGATCGACGATATCTCAGCATCCCTGCACGTGATGAGGCTGGGAAAAATTTTGCCATTTAGGGGACTCTAAACCCTAAAAGAAGCACCCCTGGGGGTGCCTGGGATGATATTTGGTCACCGGGAACTAACGCGTCAAAGTATGCCAATTTTCGCGACTGTTCGTACTTTTAGCGCGCTCCCATATAGCCTGTAAGGGGGGGTTAATCTCGAAGATATCTCCGTAACCAAAAATGGTATGAGGTCCGCTAAGGTCTTAAAATTTAGGGCTCTCGATGCCCTACAAGAAGCATCCGTCGTGGTGCCTGGAATGATATTCGATCACCGGCTCCGTTTGCCTATAAGGTTATTCTATACTGTAATATGCAGCGAAAAATGCCCAAAAGAGGGGTATGCATACTCGAAGATATCTCAGCATACCTGCACGTGATAAGGCTGGGAACAATTTTGCCATTTAGGAGATTCTAAACCCTACAAGAAGCATCCCTGGGGTGCCCGGGATGATATTTGGTCACCGGGAACTAACGCGTCAAAGTATGCCAATTTTCGCGACTGTTCGTACTTTTAGCGCGCTCCCATATAGCCTGTAAGGGGGAGCTAATCTCGAAGATATCTCCTTACCCAAAAATGGTATTAGGTTCGCTAAGGTCTTAAAATTTAGGGCTCTCGATGCGCTACAAGAAGCACCCGTCGGGGTGCCTGGAATGATATTCGATCACCGGCTCCGTTTGCCTATAAGGTTATTCTATACTGTAATATGCAGCGAAAAATGCCCAAAACAGGGGTATGCATGATCGAAGATATCTCAGCATCCCTGCACGTGATGAGGCTGGGACTAATTTTGCCATTTAGGGGACTCTAAACCCTACAAGAAGCACCCCTGGGGGTGCCTGGGATGATATTTGGTCACCGGGAACTAACGCTTCAAAGTATGCCAATTTTCGCGACTGTTCGTACTTTTAGCGCGCTCCCATATAGCCTGTAAGGGGGAGCTAATCTCGAAGATATCTCCGTAACCAAAAATGGTATGAGGTCCGCTATGGTCTTAAAATTTAGGGCTCTCGGTGCCCTACAAGAAGCACCCGTCGGATCGGCTGGAATAATATTCGATCACCGGTTCCGTTTGCCTATAAAGTTATTCTATACTGTAATATGCAGCGAAAAATGCCCAAAACAGGGATATGCATGATCGAATATATCGCAGTATCACTGCACGTGATGAGACTGCGACCAATTTTGCCATTTAGGGGACTCTAAACTCTACAAGAAGCACCCCATTGGGTGCCTGGGATGATATTTGGTCACCGGGAACTAACGCGTCAAAGTATGCAAATTTTCGCGACTGTTCGTACTTTTAGCGCGCTCCCATATAGCCTGTAAGGGGGAGATAATCTCGAAGATATCTCCGTAACCAAAAATGGTATGAGGTCCACTAAGGTCTTAAAATTTAGGGTTCTCGATGCCCTACAAGAAGCACCCGTCGGGGTGCCTGGAATGATATTCGATCACCGGCTCGGTTTGCCTATAAAGTTATTCTATACTGTAATATGCAGCGAAAAATGCCCAAAACAGTGGTATGCAAGATCGAAGATATCTCAGCATCCCTGCACGTGATGAGGCTGGGACCAATTTTGCCATTTAGGGGACTCTAAACCCTACAAGAAGCACCCCTGGGGTGCCTGGGATGATATTAGGTCACCGGGAACTAATGCGTCAATGCGTCAAAGTATGCCAAATTTCGCGACTGTTTCGACTTTAAGCGCGCTCCCATATAGCCTGTAAGGGGGAGCTAATCTCGAAGATATCTCCGTAACAAAAAATGGTATGAGGTCCGCTAAGTTCTTAAAATTTAGGGCTCTCGATGCCCTACAAGAAGCAGACGTCGGGGTTGCCTAGAATGATATTCGATCACCGGCTCCGTTTGGCTATAATGTTATTCTATACTGTAATATGCAGAGAAAAATGCCCAAAACAGGGGTATGCATGATCGCAGATATCTCAGAATCCCTGCACGTAATGAGGCTGGGACCACTTTTGCCATTTAGGGGACTCTAAACCCTACAAGAAGCACCCCTGGGGGTGCCTGGGATGATATTTGGTCATCGAGAACTAACGCGTCAAAATATGCCAATTTCCGCGACTGTTTCTACTTTTAGCGCGCCCCCATATAGCCTGTAAGGGGGAGCTATCTCAAAGATATCTCCGTAACAAAAAATGGTATGAGCCCCGCTAAGTTCTTAAAATTTAGGGCTCTCGATGCCCTACAAGAAGCAGACGTCGGGGTTGCCTAGAATGATATTCGATCACCGGCTCCGTTTGGCTATAATGTTATTCTATACTGTAATATGCAGAGAAAAATGCCCAAAACAGTGGTATGCAAGATCGAAGATATCTCAGCATCCCTGCACGTGATGAGGCTGGGACCAATTTTGCCATTTAGGGGACTCTAAACCCTACAAGAAGCACCCCTGGGGTACTTGGGATGATATTTGGTCACCGGGAACTAACGCGTCAAAATATGCCAATTTTCGCGACTGTTCGTACTTTTAGCGCGCTCCCAAATAGCCTGTAAGGGGGAGCTAATCACGAAGATATCTCCGTAACCAAAAATGGTATGAGGTCCGCTAAGGTCTTACAATTTAGGGCTCTCGATGCGCTACAAGAAGCACCCGTCGGGGTGTCTGGAATGATATTCGATCATCAGCTCCGTTTGCCTATAAGGTTATTCTATACTGTGATATGCAGCGAAAATTGCCCAAAACAGGGGTATGCATGATCGAAGATATCTCAGCATCCCTGCACGTGATGAGGCTGGGACTAATTTTGCCATTTAGGGGACTCTAAACCCTACAAGAAGCATCCCTGGGGGTGCCTGTGATGATATTTTGTCACCTGGAACTAACGCGTCAAAATATGCCAATTTTCGCGACTGTCTGTACTTTTAGCGCGCTCCCATATATCCTGTAAGGGGGAGCTAATCTCGAAGATATTTCCGTAACCAAAAATGGTATGAGGTCCGCTAAGGTCTTAAAATTTAGGGCTCTCGATGCCCTACAAGAAGCACCCATCGGAGTGCGTGGAATGATATTCGATCACCGGCTCCGTTTGTCTATAAGGTTATTCTATACTGTTATATGCAGCGAAAAATGCCCAAAACAGGGGTATGCATAATCGCAGATATCTCAGCATCCCTGCACGTGATGAGGCTGGGACCAATTTTGCCATTTAGGGGAATCTAAACCCTACAAGAAGCACCCCTGGGATTGACTGGGATGATATTTGGTCACCGGGAACTAACGCGTCAAAGTATGCCAATTTTCGCGATTGTTCGTACTTTTAGCGCGCTCCCATATAGCCTGTAAGGGGGAGCTAATCTCGAAGATATCTCCGTAACCAAAAATGGTATGAGGTCCGCTAAGGTCTTAAAATTTAGGGCTCTCGATGCCCTACAAGAAGCACCCGTCGGGGTTGCCTGGAATGATATTCGATCACCGGCTCCGTTTGCCTATAATGTTATTCTATACTGTAATATGCAGCGTAAAAGGCCCAAAAATAGGGGTATGCATAATCGAAGATATCTCAGCATCCCTGCACGTAATGAGGCTGGGACTACTTTTGCCATTTAGGGGACTCTAAACCCTACAAGAAGCACCCCATGAAGGTGCCTGGTATGATATTTGGTCACCGGAAAGCAACGCGTCAAATTATTCCAATTTTTGCGACTGTTCGTACTTTTAGCGCGCTCCCATATAGCCTGTAAGGGGGAGCTAATCTCAAAGATATCTCCGTAACCAAAAATGGCATGAGGTCCGCTAAGGTCTTAAAATTTAGGGCTCTCGATGCCCTACAAGAAGCACCCGTCGGGGTGTCTGGAATGATATTCGATCACCGACTCCGTTTGCCTATAAGGTTATTCTATACTGTAATATGCAGCGAAAAATGCCCAAAACAGGGGTATGCATGATCGAAGATATCTCAGCATCCCTGCATGTGATGAGGCTGGGACTAATTTTGCCATTTAGGGGACTCTAAACCCTACAAGAAGCACCCCTGGGGGTTCCTGGGATGATATTTGGTCACCGGGAACTAACGCGACAAAGTATGCCAATTTTCACGACTGTTCGTACTTTTAGCGCGCTCCCATATAGCCTGTAAGCGGCAGCTAACCTCGAAGATATCTCCGTAACAAAAATGGTATGAGGTCCGCTAAGGTCTTAAAATTTAGGGCTCTCGATGCCCTACAAGAAGCATCCGTCAGGGTGCCTGGAATGATATTCGATCAACGGCTCCGTTTGCCTATAAGGTTATTCTGTACTGTAATATGCAGCGAAAAATGCCCAAAACAGGGGTATGCATGATCGCAGATATCTCAGAATCCCTGCACGTGATGAGGCTGGGACCAATTTTGCCATTTAGGGGACTCTAAACCCTACAAGAAGCACCCCATGGGGGTGCCTGGTATGATATTTTGTCACCGGGAACTAACGCGTCAAAGTATGCCAATTTTTGCGACTGTTCGTACTTTTAGCGCGCTCCCATATAGCCTGTAAGGGGGAGCTAATCTCGAAGATATCTCCGTAACCAAATGAGGTCCGCTAAGGTCTTAAAATTTAGGGCTCTCGATGCCCTACAAGAAGCATCCGTCAGGGTGCCTGGAATGATATTTGATCAACGGCTCGGTTTGCCTATAAGGTTATTCTATACTGTAATATGCAGCGAAAAGTGCCCAAAACAGGGGTATGCATGATCAAAGATATCTCAGCATCCCTGCACGTGATGAGGCTGGGACTAATTTTGCCATTTAGGGGACTCTAAAACCTACAAGAAGCACCCCTGGGGTGCCTGGGATGATATTAGGTCACCGGGAACTAATGCGTCAATGCGTCAAAGTATGCCAATTTTCGCGACTGTTTCGACTTTTAGCGCGCTCCCATATAGCCTGTAAGGGGGAGCTAATCTCGAAGATATCTCCGTAACAAAAAATGGTATGAGGTCCGCTAAGTTCTTAAAATTTAGGGCTCTCGATTCCCTACAAGAAGCAGACGTCGGGGTTGCCTAGAATGATATTCGATCACCGGCTCCGTTTGGCTATAATGTTATTCTATACTGTAATATGCAGAGAAAAATGCCCAAAACAGGGGTATGCATGATCGCAGATATCTCAGAATCCCTGCACGTAATGAGGCTGGGACCACTTTTGCCATTTAGGGGACTCTAAACCCTACAAGAAGCACCCCTGGGGGTGCCTGGGATGATATTTGGTCATCGAGAACTAACGCGTCAAAATATGGCAATTTTCGCGACTGTTTCTACTTTTAGCGCGCTCCCATATAGCCTGTAAGGGGGAGCTAATCTCGAAGATATCTCCGTAACAAAAAATGGTATGAGCCCCGCTAAGTTCTTAAAATTTAGGGCTCTCGATGCCCTACAAGAAGCAGACGTCGGGGTTGCCTAGAATGATATTCGATCACCGGCTCCGTTTGGCTATAATGTTATTCTATACTGTAATATGCAGAGAAAAATGCCCAAAACAGTGGTATGCAAGATCGAAGATATCTCAGCATCCCTGCACGTGATGAGGCTGGGACCAATTTTGCCATTTAGGGGACTCTAAACCCTACAAGAAGCACCCCTGGGGTGCTTGGGATGATATTTGGTCACCGGGAACTAACGCGTCAAAGTATGCCAATTTTCGCGACTGTTCGTACTTTTAGCGCGCTCCCATATAGCCTGTAAGGGGGAGCTAATCTCGAAGATATCTCCGTAACCAAAAATGGTATGAGGTCCGCTAAGGTCTTACAATTTAGGGCTCTCGATGCGCTACAAGAAGCACCCGTCGGGGTGTCTGGAATGATATTCGATCATCAGCTCCGTTTGCCTATAAGGTTATTCTATACTGTGATATGCAGCGAAAATTGCCCAAAACAGGGGTATGCATGATCGAAGATATCTCAGCATCCCTGCATGTGATGAGGCTGGTACCAATTTTGCCATTTAGGGGACTCTAAACCCTACAAGAAGCATTCCTGGGGGTGCCTGGGATGATATTTTGTCACCGGGAACTAACGCGTCAAAATATGCCAATTTTCGCGACTGTCTGTACTTTTAGCGCGCTCCCATATAGCCTGTAAGGGGGAGCTAATCTCGAAGATATTTCCGTAACCAAAAATGGTATGAGGTCCGCTAAGGTCTTAAAATTTAGGGCTCTCGATGTCCTACAAGAAGCAGCCGTCGGGGTGCCTAGAATGATATTCGATCACCGGCTCCGTTTGGCTATAATGTTATTCTATACTGTAATATGCAGCGTAAAATGCCCAAAACAGGGGTATGCATAATCGCAGATATCTCAGCATCCCTGCATGTGATGAGGCTGGGACCAATTTTGCCATTTAGGGGAATCTAAACCCTACAAGAAGCACCCCTGGGATTGACTGGGATGATATTTGGTCACTGGGAACTAACGCGTCAAAGTATGCCAATTTTCGCGACTGTTCGTACTTTTAGCGCGCTCCCATATAGCCTGTAAGGGGGAGCTAATCTCGAAGATATCTCCGTAACCAAAAATGGTATGAGGTCCGCTAAGGTCTTAAAATTTAGGGTTCTCGATGCCCTACAAGAAGCACCCGTCGGGGTTGCCTGGAATGATATTCGATCACCGCCGGTTGTTACAACGCGCGCGGTCCCAGCCTTCTACGTCAATGCAAAAGTGTTCAAAAGCGCGAAACGAGGTCCCCACGTTAACCGTATGGGAGGGCCCAGGTGACAGCCGGTGACGTTAAGTGACGTCATATCGGTCTGAAGTAAGAACGTAGTCGCCATGCGAGCCGCCGTCTAAGAACAACGCGCGCGGTCCCAGCCTTCTACGTCAACGCGAAAGTGTTCAAAAGCGGGAAACGAGGTCCCACGTTAACCGTATGGGAGGGCCCAGGTGACAGCCGGTGACGTAAAGTGACGTCATATCGGTCAGAAGTAAGAACGTAGTCGCCATGCGAGCCGCCGTCTAAGAACAACACGCGCGGTCCCAGCCTTCTACGTCAACGCGAAAGTGTTCAAAAGCGGGAAACGAGGTCCCCACGTTAACCGTATGGGAGGGCCCAGGTGACAGCCGGTGACGTAAAAGTGACGTCATATCGGTCTGAAGTAAGAACGTAGTCGCCATGCGAGCCGCCGTCTAAGAACAACGCGCGCGGTCCCAGCCTTCTACGTCAACGCAAAAGTGTTCAAAAGCGGGAAACGAGGTCCCCACGTTAACCGTATGGGAGGGCCCAGGTGACAGCCGGTGACGTAAAGTGACGTCATATCGGTCTGAAGTAAGAACGTAGTCGCCATGCGAGCCGCCGTCTAAGAACAAACGCGCGCGGTCCCAGCCTTCTACGTCAACGCGAAAAGTGTTCAAAAGCGCGAAACGAGGTCCCCACGTTAACCGTATGGGAGGGCCCAGGTGACAGCCGGTGACGTAAAGTGACGTCATATCGGTCTGAAGTAAGAACGTAGTCGCCATGCGAGCCGCCGTCTAAGAACAACGCGCGCGGTCCCAGCCTTCTACGTCAACGCAAAAGTGTTCAAAAGCGCGAAACGAGGTCCCCACGTTAACCGTATGGGAGGGCCCAGGTGACAGCCGGTGACGTAAAGTGACGTCATATCGGTCAGAAGTAAGAACGTAGTCGCCATGCGAGCCGCCGTCTAAGAACAACGCGCGCGGTCCCAGCCTTCTACGTCAACGAGAAAGTGTTCAAAAGCGGGAAACGAGGTCCCCACGTTAACCGTATGGGAGGGCCCAGGTGACAGCCGGTGACGTAAAGTGACGTCATATCGGTCAGAAGTAAGAACGTAGTCGCCATGCGAGCCGCCGTCTAAGAACAACGCGCGCGGTCCCAGCCTTCTACGTCAACGCGAAAGTGTTCAAAAAGCGGGAAACGAGGTCCCCACGTTAACCGTATGGGAGGGCCCAGGTGACAGCCGGTGACGTAAAGTGACGTCATATCGGTCAGAAGTAAGAACGTAGTCGCCATGCTAGCCGCCGTCTAAGAACAACGCGCCAGGTCCCAGCCTTCTACGTCAACGCGAAAGTGTTCAAAAGCGGGAAACGAGGTCCCCACGTTAACCGTATGGGAGGGCCCAGGTGACAGCCGGTGACGTAAAGTGACGTCATATCGGTCAGAAGTAAGAACGTAGTCGCCATGCGAGCCGCCGTCTAAGAACAACGCGCCCGGTCCCAGCCTTCTACGTCAACGCGAAAGTGTTCAAAAGCGGGAAACGAGGTCCCCACGTTAACCGTATGGGAGGGCCCAGGTGACAGCCGGTGACGTAAAGTGACGTCATATCGGTCATGAAGTAAGAACGTAGTCGCCATGCGAGCCGCCGTCTAAGAACAACGCGCCCGGTCCCAGCCTTCTACGTCAACGCGAAAGTGTTCAAAAGCGCGAAACGAGGTCCCCACGTTAACCGTATGGGAGGGCCAGGTGACAGCCGGTGACGTAAAGTGACGTCATATCGGTCTGAAGTAAGAACGTAGTCGCCATGCGAGCCGCCGTCTAAGAACAACGCGCGCGGTCCCAGCCTTCTACGTCAACGCGAAAGTGTTCAAAAGCGGGAAACGAGGTCCCCACGTTAACCGTATGGGAGGGCCCAGGTGACAGCCGGTGACGTAAAGTGACGTCATGTCGGTCAGAAGTAAGAACGTAGTCGCCATGCGAGCCGCCGTCTAAGAACAACGCGCCCGGTCCCAGCCTTCTACGTCAACGCGAAAGTGTTCAAAAGCGGAAACGAGGTCCCCACGTTAACCGTATGGGAGGGCCCAGGTGACAGCCGGTGACGTAAAGTGACGTCATATCGGTCTGAAGTAAGAACGTAGTCGCCATGCGAGCCGCCGTCTAAGAACAACGCGCGCGGTCCCAGCCTTCTACGTCAACGCGAAAGTGTTCAAAAGCGCGAAACGAGGTCCCCACGTTAACCGTATGGGAGGGCCCAGGTGACAGCCGGTGACGTAAAGTGACGTCATATCGGTCTGAAGTAAGAACGTAGTCGCCATGCGAGCCGCCGTCTAAGAACAACGCGCGCGGTCCCAGCCTTCTACGTCAACGCGAAAGTGTTCAAAAGCGGGAAACGAGGTCCCCACGTTAACCGTATGGGAGGGCCCAGGTGACAGCCGGTGACGTAAAGTGACGTCATGTCGGTCAGAAGTAAGAACGTAGTCGCCATGCGAGCCGCCGTCTAAGAACAACGCGCCCGGTCCCAGCCTTCTACGTCAACGCGAAAGTGTTCAAAAGCGGGAAACGAGGTCCCCACGTTAACCGTATGGGAGGGCCCAGGTGACAGCCGGTGACGTAAAGTGACGTCATATCGGTCAGAAGTAAGAACGTAGTCGCCATGCGAGCCGCCGTCTAAGAACAACGCGCCCGGTCCCAGCCTTCTACGTCAACGCAAAAGGGTTCAAAAGCGCGAAACGAGGTCCCCACGTTAACCGTATGGGAGGGCCCAGGTGACAGCCGGTGACGTAAAGTGACGTCATATCGGTCTGAAGTAAGAACGTAGTCGCCATGCGAGCCGCCGTCTAAGAACAACGCGCGCGGTCCCAGCCTTCTACGTCAACGCGAAAGTGTTCAAAAGCGGGAAACGAGGTCCCCACGTTAACCGTATGGGAGGGCCCAGGTGACAGCCGGTGACGTAAAGTGACGTCATATCGGTCAGAAGTAAGAACGTAGTCGCCATGCGAGCCGCCGTCTAAGAACAACGCGCCCGGTCCCAGCCTTCTACGTCAACGCGAAAGGGTTCAAAAGCGCGAAACGAGGTCCCCACGTTAACCGTATGGGAGGGCCCAGGTGACAGCCGGTGACGTAAAGTGACGTCATATCGGTCATGAAGTAAGAACGTAGTCGCCATGCGAGCCGCCGTCTAAGAACAACGCGCGCGGTCCCAGCCTTCTACGTCAACGCGAAAGTGTTCAAAAGCGGCGAAACGAGGTCCCCACGTTAACCGTATGGGAGGGCCCAGGTGACAGCCGGTGACGTAAAGTGACGTCATATCGGTCTGAAGTAAGAACGTAGTCGCCATGCGAGCCGCCGTCTAAGAACAACGCGCCCGGTCCCAGCCTTCTACGTCAACGCGAAAGTGTTCAAAAGCGGGAAACGAGGTCCCCACGTTAACCGTATGGGAGGGCCCAGGTGACAGCCGGTGACGTAAAGTGACGTCATATCGGTCAGAAGTAAGAACGTAGTCGCCATGCGAGCCGCCGTCTAAGAACAACGCGCCCGGTCCCAGCCTTCTACGTCAACGCGAAAGGGTTCAAAAGCGCGAAACGAGGTCCCCACGTTAACCGTATGGGAGGGCCCAGGTGACAGCCGGTGACGTAAAGTGACGTCATATCGGTCAGAAGTAAGAACGTAGTCGCCATGCGAGCCGCCGTCTAAGAACAACGCGCGCGGTCCCAGCCTTCTACGTCAACGCGAAAGTGTTCAAAAGCGCGGAAACGAGGTCCCCACGTTAACCGTATGGGAGGGCCCAGGTGACAGCCGGTGACGTAAAGTGACGTCATATCGGTCAGAAGTAAGAACGTAGTCGCCATGCGAGCCGCCGTCTAAGAACAACGCGCGCGGTCCCAGCCTTCTACGTCAACGCAAAAGTGTTCAAAAGCGGGAAACGAGGTCCCCACGTTAACCGTATGGGAGGGCCCAGGTGACAGCCGGTGACGTAAAGTGACGTCATATCGGTCAGAAGTAAGAACGTAGTCGCCATGCGAGCCGCCGTCTAAGAACAACGCGCCCGGTCCCAGCCTTCTACGTCAACGCGAAAGTGTTCAAAAGCGCGAAACGAGGTCCCCACGTTAACCGTATGGGAGGGCCCAGGTGACAGCCGGTGGACGTAAAGTGACGTCATATCGGTCTGAAGTAAGAACGTAGTCGCCATGCGAGCCGCGTCTAAGAACAACGCGCGCGGTCCCAGCCTTCTACGTCAACGCGAAAGTGTTCAAAAGCGGGAAACGAGGTCCCCACGTTAACCGTATGGGAGGGCCCAGGTGACAGCCGGTGACGTAAAGTGACGTCATATCGGTCAGAAGTAAGAACGTAGTCGCCATGCGAGCCGCCGTCTAAGAACAACGCGCGCGGTCCAGCCTTCTACGTCAACGCGAAAGTGTTCAAAAACGGGAAACGAGGTCCCCACGTTAACCGTATGGGAGGGCCCAGGTGACAGCCGGTGACGTAAAGTGACGTCATATCGGTCATGAAGTAAGAACGTAGTCGCCATGCGAGCCGCCGTCTAAGAACAACGCGCGCGGTCCCAGCCTTCTACGTCAACGCGAAAGTGTTCAAAAGCGGGAAACGAGGTCCCCACGTTAACCGTATGGGAGGGCCCAGGTGACAGCCGGTGACGTAAAGTGACGTCATATCGGTCTGAAGTAAGAACGTAGTCGCCATGCGAGCCGCCGTCTAAGAACAACGCGCGCGGTCCCAGCCTTCTACGTCAACGCGAAAGTGTTCAAAAGCGGGAAACGAGGTCCCCACGTTAACCGTATGGGAGGGCCCAGGTGACAGCCGGTGACGTAAAGTGACGTCATGTCGGTCAGAAGTAAGAACGTAGTCGCCATGCGAGCCGCCGTCTAAGAACAACGCGCGCGGTCCCAGCCTTCTACGTCAACGCGAAAAGTGTTCAAAAGCGGGAAACGAGGTCCCCACGTTAACCGTATGGGAGGGCCCAGGTGACAGCCGGTGACGTAAAGTGACGTCATATCGGTCATGAAGTAAGAACGTAGTCGCCATGCGAGCCGCCGTCTAAGAACAACGCGCGCGGTCCCAGCCTTCTACGTCAACGCGAAAGTGTTCAAAAGCGGGAAACGAGGTCCCCACGTTAACCGTATGGGAGGGCCCAGGTGACAGCCGGTGACGTAAAGTGACGTCATATCGGTCAGAAGTAAGAACGTAGTCGCCATGCGAGCCGCCGTCTAAGAACAACGCGCCCGGTCCCAGCCTTCTACGTCAACGCGAAAGTGTTCAAAAGCGCGAAACGAGGTCCCCACGTTAACCGTATGGGAGGGCCCAGGTGACAGCCGGTGACGTAAAGTGACGTCATATCGGTCGAAGTAAGAACGTAGTCGCCATGCGAGCCGCCGTCTAAGAACAACGCGCGCGGTCCCAGCCTTCTACGTCAACGCGAAAAGTGTTCAAAAGCGGGAAACGAGGTCCCCACGTTAACCGTATGGGAGGGCCCAGGTGACAGCCGGTGACGTAAAGTGACGTCATATCGGTCTAGAAGTAAGAACGTAGTCGCCATGCGAGCCGCCGTCTAAGAACAACGCGCGCGGTCCCAGCCTTCTACGTCAACGCAAAAGTGTTCAAAAGCGCGAAACGAGGTCCCCACGTTAACCGTATGGGAGGGCCCAGGTGACAGCCGGTGACGTAAGTGACGTCATATCGGTCAGAAGTAAGAACGTAGTCGCCATGCGAGCCGCCGTCTAAGAACAACGCGCCCGGTCCCAGCCTTCTACGTCAACGCAAAAGGGTTCAAAAGCGCGAAACGAGGTCCCCACGTTAACCGTATGGGAGGGCCCAGGTGACAGCCGGTGACGTAAAGTGACGTCATATCGGTCATGAAGTAAGAACGTAGTCGCCATGCGAGCCGCCGTCTAAGAACAACGCGCGCGGTCCCAGCCTTCTACGTCAACGCGAAAGTGTTCAAAAGCGGGAAACGAGGTCCCCACGTTAACCGTATGGGAGGGCCCAGGTGACAGCCGGTGACGTAAAGTGACGTCATATCGGTCTGAAGTAAGAACGTAGTCGCCATGCGAGCCGCCGTCTAAGAACAACGCGCCCGGTCCCAGCCTTCTACGTCAACGCGAAAGTGTTCAAAAGCGGGAAACGAGGTCCCCACGTTAACCGTATGGGAGGGCCCAGGTGACAGCCGGTGACGTAAAGTGACGTCATGTCGGTCAGAAGTAAGAACGTAGTCGCCATGCGAGCCGCCGTCTAAGAACAACGCGCCCGGTCCCAGCCTTCTACGTCAACGCGAAAAGTGTTCAAAAGCGGGAAACGAGGTCCCCACGTTAACCGTATGGGAGGGCCCAGGTGACAGCCGGTGACGTAAAGTGACGTCATATCGGTCTGAAGTAAGAACGTAGTCGCCATGCGAGCCGCCGTCTAAGAACAACGCGCCCGGTCCCAGCCTTCTACGTCAACGCGAAAGGGTTCAAAAGCGGGAAACGAGGTCCCCACGTTAACCGTATGGAGGGCCAGGTGACAGCCGGTGACGTAAAGTGACGTCATATCGGTCAGAAGTAAAACGTAGTCGCCATGCGAGCCGCCGTCTAAGAACACGCGCGCGTCCCAGCCTTCTACGTCAACGCGAAAGTGTTCAAAAGCGGGAAACGAGGTCCCCACGTTAACCGTATGGAGGGCCCGGGTGACAGCCGGTGACGTAAAGTGACGTTATATCGGTCAGAAGTAAAACGTAGTCGCCATGCGAGCCGCCGTCTAAGAACAACGCGCGCGGTCCCAGCCTTCTACGTCAACGCAAAAGTGTTCAAAAGCGCGAAACGAAGTCCCCACGTTAACCGTATGGGAGGGCCCAGGTGACAGCCGGTGACGTAAAGTGACGTCATATCGGTCTGAAGTAAGAACGTAGTCGCCATGCGAGCCGCCGTCTAAGACAACGCGCATGGTCCCAGCCTTCTACGTCAACGCGAAAGTGTTCAAAAGTGGGAAACGAGGTCCCCACGTTAACCGTATGGGAGGGCCAGTGACAGCCGTGACGTAAAGTGACGTCATATCGGTCGAAGTAAGAACGTAACGCCATGCGGGCCGCCGTCTAAGAACAACGCGCCCGGTCCCAGCCTTCTACGTCAACGCGAAAGTGTTCAAAAGCGCGAAACGAGGTCCCCACGTTAACCGTATGGGAGGGCCCAGGTGACAGCCGTGACGTAAAGTGACGTCATATCGTCTGAAGTAAGAACGTAGTCGCCATGCGCGAGCCGCCGTCTAAGAACAACGCGCGCGGTCCCAGCCTTCTACGTCAACGCGAAAGTGTTTCAAAAGCGCGAAACGAGGTCCCCACGTTAACCGTATGGTGGGCCCAGGTGACAGCCGGTGACGTAAAGTGACGTCATATCGTCTGAAGTAAGAACGTAGTCGCCATGCGAGCCGCCGTCTAAGAACAACGCGCTCGGTCCCAGCCTTCTACGTCAACGCGAAAGTGTTCAAAAGCGGGAAACGAGGTCCCCACGTTAACCGTATGGGAGGGGCCCAGGTGACAGCCGGTGCGTAAAGTGACGTCATATCGTCAGAAGTAAGAACGTAGTCGCCATGCGAGCCGCCGTCTAAGAACAACGCGCGCGGTCCCAGCCTTCTACGTCAACGCGAAAGTGTTCAAAAACGGGAAACGAGGTCCCCACGTTAACCGTATGGGAGGGCCCAGGTGACAGCCGGTGACGTAAAGTGACGTCATATCGGTCAGAAGTAGAACGTAGTCGCCATGCGAGCCGCCGTCTAAGAACAACGCGCGCGGTCCCAGCCTTCTACGTCAACGCAAAGTGTTCAAAAGCGCGAAACGAGGTCCCCCACGTTAACCGTATGGGAGGGCCCAGGTGACAGCCGGTGACGTAAAGTGACGTCATATCGGTCAGAAGTAAGAACGTAGTCGCCATGCGAGCCGCCGTCTAAGAACAACGCGCCCGGTCCCAGCCTTCTACGTCAACGCAAAAGTGTTCAAAAGCGGGAAT